>NC_041219.1:74189674-74217387 GCF_002837175.3 Physeter macrocephalus | reverse complement strand
AGCAACTCTATGCCAATAAAATGGACAACCTGGAAGAAATGGACAAATTCTGAGAAAAGCACAACCTTCCAAGACTGAACCAGGAAGAAAGAGAAAATATAAACAGACCGATCACAAGCACTGAAATTGAAACTCTGATTAAAAATCTTCCAACAAACAAAAGCCCAGGACCAGATGGCTTCAAGGGGAATTCTATCCAACATTTAGAGAAGAGCTAACACCTAACCTTCTCAAACTCTTCCAAAATGTAGCAGAGGGGGGAACACTCCTAAACTCATTCTACGAGGCCACCATCACCCTGATACCAAAACCAGACAAAGATGTCACAAAAAAAGAAAACTACAGGCCAATATCACTGATGAACATAGATGCAAAAATCCTCAACAAACACCAGCAAACAGAATCCAACAGCACATTAAAAGGATCATACACCATGATCAAGTGGGGTTTATCCCAGGAATGTAAGGATTCTTCAATATACTCAAATCAATGTGATATACCATATTAACAAATTGAAGGAGAAAAACCATATGACCATCTCAATAGATGCAGAAAAAGCTTTTGACAAAATTCAACACCAATTTATGATAAAAATCCTCCAGAAAGTAGGCATAGAGGCCACCTACCTCAACATAATAAAGGCCAATATGACAAACCCACAGCCAATATCGTTCTCAGTGGTGAAAACTGAAACCATTTCCACTAAGATCAGGAACAAGATAAGGTTGCCCACTCTCACCACTATTATTCAACATAGTTTTGCAAGTTTTAGCCACAGCAATCAGACAAGAAAAAGGAATCCAAATCAGAAACGAAGTAAAACTATCACTGTTTGCAGATGACATGATACTATACATACAGAATCCTAAAGATGCTACCAGAAAACTATTGTGAAAATGACCATACTGCCCAAAGCCATCTACAGATTCAAAGCAACCCCTATCAAACTACCAAAGGCATTTTTCACAGAACTAGAACAAAAAAGTTCACAATTTGTATGGAAACACAAAAGACCCCAAATAGCCAAAGCAATCTTGAGAATGAAAAACGGAGCTGGAGGAATCAGGCTCCTGGACTTCAGAGTATTCTACAAAGCTACAGTAATGAAGACAGTATGGTACTGGCACAAAAACAGAAATATAGAGAGAAATGGAAATAAAAACAAAAATAAACAAATGGGACCTAATGAACCTTAAAAGCTTCTGCACAGCAAAGGAAACCATAAGATGAAAAAAAAAACCCTCAGAATGGGAGAAAATATTTGCAAATGAAGCAACTGACAAAGGATTAATCTCCAAAATGTACAAGCAGCTCATGCAGCTCAATATTTAAAAAATAAACAACCCAATCCAAAAATGGGCAGAAGACCTAAATAGACATTTCTCCAAAGAAGATATACAGATTGCCAACAAACACATGAAAGGATCCTCAACATCACTGATCGTGAAGTAAGTCACAAAGAGAAAAACAAATACCGTATTCTAACAGATATGTATGGAATCTAAAAAAAAAAAAAATGGTTCTGACGAACCTAGAGGTAGGACAGGAATAAAGACGCAGACGTAGAGGATGGACTTGAGGACACAGGGTGTCATACAGAGTGAAGTAAGTCACAAAGAGAAAAACAAATACCGTATTCTAACAGATATGTATGGAATCTAAAAAGAAAAAAATGGTTCTGACGAACCTAGGGGTAGGACAGGAATAAAGACGCAGACGTAGAGGATGGACTTGAGGACACAGGGAGGGGGAAGGGTAAGCTGGGATGAAGTGAGAGAGTGGCAGTGACATATATACACTACCAAATGTAAAACAGATAGCTAGTAGGAAGCAGCTGCATAGCACAGGGAGATCAGCTCAGTGCTTTGTGACCACCTAGAGGGGTGGGATAGGGAGGGTGGGAGTGAGATGCAAGAGGGAGGGGATATAGGGTTATATGTATATGTATAGCTGATTCACTGTTATACAGCAGAAACTAACACAACATTGCAAAGCAATTATACTCCAATGAAGACGTTTTACAAAAGAGAGCAATAACTACGATTTAGGCATAATCGACTAGAAATGTCAAAAAGTAATTTTAACTGGCTATTCTCCTATTTAAGTTAATTAGTTTATTTATTTATTGACCACGCCGCACAGCTTGTGGAATCTTAGTTCCCCAACGAGGTACTGAACCTGGGCCCACGGCAGTGAAAGTGCGGGGCCATAACTGCTGGACCACCAGGGAATTCCTTATTTTCCCATTTTAAAAAATAGTAATTGGTCCCAAGTTGATAGTACAATTGCAGATTAAAGTTCTCTTTTGATTTGCTATACACAGTGATAATATAGCTTGCCTTTGTTCTCTTGTTGCAATTCTCTGATTTGTCTGTTTTCTTGCTGGATTCCCATAACTAATGTGGACCGTGGCCGATGTCTTGCAACTTCATTAAGTTCTTGAATTTCTTCTTGATACTAATGAAAAGATTTTTATTAAAA
Source organism: Physeter macrocephalus (assembly GCF_002837175.3). Taxonomy (NCBI): domain Eukaryota; kingdom Metazoa; phylum Chordata; class Mammalia; order Artiodactyla; family Physeteridae; genus Physeter; species Physeter macrocephalus. The sequence goes on along the minus strand of NC_041219.1, from coordinate 74,214,906 downwards.
TGTGAGAAAATATTTAAAAATATGCATCTGATATACACACACACACACACACACACACACACACACACACACACACACACACAGAGGAATGTTAGCCATAAAAACATGAAATCTTGCATTTTTTGACAATATGGATAGCCTAGAGGGTATATGCATCTGATATACACACACACACACACATATGTGTATATTTGATAAAGAACCCTTACAACTCAACAATAAAAGGAAAAATAACTCAATTTTAAAATGGGCAAAGAAGTAAGTTCTGAGGATGTAATGTACATCATGGTGTCTAGAGTTAACAATACTGTATTATATACTTGGAAGTTGCCAAGAGCATACATCTTAAATGTATACACACACACACACACACACACACACACAAACGGTAATTATGTGAGGTGATGGAGGTATTAACTAACCTCATTGTGGTAGGTAATCTTTTCACAAAATATACATATATCAATATATATTGTACACCTTAAAGTTACACAATGTTGTATATCAAGTATATCTCAGTAAAGCTGGAAAAAAATGGGTAAAGGATTTGAAGAGACATTTCTCTAAAGAAAATACACAAATGGCCAATAAGCACATGAAAGATGCTTAACATCATTAGTCATTCAGGAAATACAATTCAGTGTAACAAGGAGATACCACTTCACAACGACTAGGATGAGCTTAATCAAAAAGCAAGTAATAACAAGTGTTGGAGAGGATGTGGAGAAATCGCTCTCATATACTGTTCATGGGAATGTAAAATGATGTGCCTGCTTTGGAAAACAGTCAGGCAGATGCTCTAAAAGTTAAACATAGAGTTATAAGACCCATCCATTCTAACTGAACTAGGTATATACCCAAGAAAATTGCAAACATATGTGCACATAGAAACTTACACACACAAGTATTCATAGCAGTAGTATACATAATAGCCAAAAAATAGAAACAATCCAAATTTCCATCAACCAATGAACAGATAAACACAATGTGCTGTATCCTTATAATGAATATTATTTAGCAATAAAAAGGAATCAAGTACTGATACATGCTACAACATGGATGAAACCTGAAAACATTACGTTAAAAAAACAGTCACAAAAAGCCACATATAGTATGATTCCATTCATATGAAATGTCTAAAATAGGCAAATCCATAGAGCTAGACAGATTTGTGGTTTCCAGGGGCCAGGGAAAGCGAGACCTAGGGAGTAGCTACTAATGGATATGGGCTTTTGGGGTAATGAAGTGTTCTCAAACTAGATAGTAATTATGGTTGTACAGCATGTGAATATACTAAAATCCAATGAACTGCACTCTTCAAAGGGGTAAACTTTATAGTATGGTTCTTAACTCTGGTTGTCAAACCCCCTTTTTTTTACAACTCAATACCAGATATATATGTTCACTGGAATGCATGAATCAAGGTAGACAGGGATGTATGTAATGTGTTTAGGGTAACAGAGTTGCAAAACAAAGTAGGTAAACTTCCTTCACTATTTTCAGCAGCTCTGTTAAAAGCAGTAACCCTGGGTTGCTTCCTTTTACAAAAGGGATGATGCATTTCTAGAGAGTAAGCTATGAATATATATTTTCCTCCAGTGATTTCCATCATAATATCAGAGATTTTATAATTCTCTTAGAGTTGAAACTCTTTATCAAAGAGGGCTTAAAATAGTAGCTCACTGGAAAGTTCTTATATACAACAGTTAAGGATAACAAGAAGTGAAGCCCTTTTTATTTCTTCTTTAACTGGCAGCATTAAATGAAAAGTAAGGTAGCAAGTACAAATGCAGTAACTGCAAAAGGTGGAAACCAGATATTGCTTTGCATCATTTTCAAAAACTATTTTATTGTTAAATAGTGCCACCTAAATACTCTTATAAAGAAAAATATTTCTACATTATAAAAATAGGAGACAGAGCAAAATATGTGTCAATTACATAGTAAAAGATATTATCTGGTCTTTGTCAAATGTATCTAGACCTAAAAAATTCATATATTTTCCAAACTCAAACGTGCATCAGCGTCAGAAAAGTGATCAAGTCTATATGTTTCAGAATATATATTGAATATATACACATATACATGCCAGTTGAACTTGACACAATTACATTTCAATCTAAAGTAAACTGAAACACACAAGTCAAGCTACTTTTAAATTTTAGAGAACATTAAAAAATAATAAAATACTAATTAAGCAGAAGTTTACAATTCAAGCAACACATAAATATCAATGACTGCTTTTTTAAAATGGAATCAGCAAGGAAAAACATCAAACCTGCTTCATAGCTTCTACTCGCTTGCTGAGAGCTGTGGTTTGCTCAATCAGAGATTCTGCTGCATCGTCGTGATCTCTCAGTCTTTCAACAAGGGCTTTAGCATCAGCAAGTGCCTTCTCAATTGTGCAACTCATTTCTAAAGGAATATGTATAATTAAAAATGAAAATCAAGATTCAAAACAAAGCTGGCATAGCATCTTATTTTAGTTTCACGTTAACACAGATATGCTTAAGCTACATTTGTTACTGGACTGCTCACTGTCTTGGAAGAAAAAACATCTAAGAACACCTGTGGTTTTGATTCTGTTAAGGTAGAACAAACTCAAAAGTGAATTTATAATATTCAAAAAATACAATGCGTATAAATATATAAAATTATATAACTACATATATATATACACACACATATATGTGTGTGTGTGTGTGCGATCATACATGTATGATTTGCAGACATAATCAGAATGTATTTAAAACACCCTGAATTTATAGTGGGGAAAAAAAGTACAAATCCAATGAATACATTTTATGTTATATAGAAATTGTGCTCTTCATAAGGGCAAACCCTATCAAGTCATTTGTCATTTGTGTAAAAGGTCACTTTATTAGTCTTTATTCTGCAGTCAATGACTGTCAGGTCTCTGACCATAGACCCTTCCTAGCCTCTGCTTGGTCAGGTGACCTGAGACACCATTCACAAATGCACACTACTGACCAGCCAAAGTGGCCTCTATGTGTCATGCTATGCTCAAGTGTCAACCTCCTTCTGGAGGAACTTTGGTTTCTTATATAAAATTGCATTGTAATCCTAACTCTTGCACTTTCCTTAGTGAATGGCAAAGAAAGTTTTAACTTAGAACAACACTGGCCATTATGGGAAACTTCTGAGGTGTTAAAATCAATAATTAATATGCATGAAAGGAGCTCAAAAAATTAGGAGGCAAAACATGAAGCAGCCAATAGTTACTGCAGTTTCTTCAACTGGTATGCTGAGACCTCAAAACAAAATTTTAATCTTAAAATAATGTCTCTCAAAAACTTTAACCTTCTGAAACTTATCATTCTTGAATTTTTCTCTTTCTACTAAGTGTCACCTTACTTTCTATATAAGCTACCCTTTCTTCAAGATTTTCTCAAAAAATAAAATTACACTGTAAAATTACTAGGCCAGAAGCCAGGTCTATAGATATTAAATTAAAACTCAGGTATAGAACCAAGTTAAGGGCTATAATGAAGAATTTTCATCAAGTTTAAGAAGACAGAAATTTGCTACAGAATGTAGGACTTAGTTAGATCCTACTGCACTGGACTATAGTTCAGTTAATTATTAGCCCCTCAGATAGAGAAAAATGCAGTAAGCACAAAAGAGATTTAAATAACCCAACTGTGTAACGTTTTAAAAGAAGGAAAGAAAACACATCAGGCCATTTTAGCAGGCTTTCATTTAAGGTTATATAACAAAGATTCAAAATTGTAAACTAAATAAAGATGAAAAAACATTCAAACAGTATTCTTGGTTGTACCCAACAGCTGAAGCAAAGGGTATACTGTCCTGTTATTGTAAACAGGTTTAAAGCTGAATAAAAAGATTTAATCAAAATAAATTAAAATGTAAAACTGCCAGTCTAGAAAATATTCATGACTAGACATTTCCAGAGAGCGTTAAGAATTAAGCTGGAAACTAATACGATTTCTGTCTCTCTAGATAAAACCACCAAAAGATTTGTCCTCTAATATCTAGGAGATTTAGATAAGCGTACTTCAAAATACAACAAGCAAAAGGGCAATTAAAGGAACCAATGCCTCGTACTGGTTAAAACACAAAAGAACAGCCATTCAAAATCTATCTAAGATGCTGCTCCAAGGGAGACATTAGCCTCCAATAATGCCTTGCCCTTCCTCTAAACTTCCAAGGGGAATAATCTAAAATTATAGATAGGTAATAGTATGGCTTTCCTATTTATGTGGGAGTTACTATATCTCCATATCTCCCATCAATCCCACTACTATAGAACATCAGATTCTTCAGAGTAAAATTTTAAAGTTATTTGTAGAAAAAAAAAATTAAAAAGAGAAAAAAATATTTGTCTTACAGTAAAAATAACTGGTTGTAATAGATGGTGAAAGAAAATTAAAAAACCAAAGTCTAGAGAAAGTTATAAAAGATCTGAGAAAAGTAAAGTTTATCTTGATTTAATAGAACAAGTATGAGGAGCCTCTGACAGTCCTAGGTTCCAACCTAGGATATTGTTAAATGATACTGTTGGGACTACTATGAGAAGAATACCTCCTTATGCTTTGTAACAACATGACATCTACAAACAATAGATAGGATGTGTTTCCAAATAAAATGCACTAAAGTTCCTATATATGATCAGATGATAGGTGATCTAGACATGAGAATACATATACTGTGTGTAATTCAATAAGTTGCCCTCTCCCCAAAAGCCATGCTCCCACAATTCTCTGGGCAAAGGAATCTACAGAGCCCTGAATCTAGATGGAATCTTTCCAGATAATCATAAATCTTTCTTTTTGAAATACGAAGAAGTTGGGACTTCCCTGGTGGTCCAGTGGTTAAGACTCCGGGCTCCCAATGCAGGGGGCCCAGGTTCAATCCCTGGTCAGGGAACTAGATACCGCAATGCCACAAATAAAGATCCCGCATGCTGCAACAAAGACCCTGCATAGCTAAATAAATAAATAAATATTTAAAAAAAAAGGAATATGAAAAAGCTAAGCTGTGTTCTGGGGGTATCAACTTGACAACATGGCACCAAAGACCCACTGCCTATTAAATCCTATGCTTTGATTCAGTAGCTAAGGCTCACCCTCCTTGCCTCAGAGCAATCACAGGCCTCAACTAAATTAGTCAAAGCATCTTCAGAGTTTATACTAGGTCTTTATACCTAATGTTCCCATATGTAGTAAATCCCAACTGCTAAATGAAAGCACCCTAAATCATCTACTAGTGGAATAATTATGAAATGTTGTTACTTTCTCCGTTTCACATTACCATTTCTGGTACAAAACTCTTACTCCAACAATCATACCTACTGGAAGAAAATCTCGTGACTGTGTTCCCATGATTCAAGGAGTGTCCAAGCCCAAAGCAAAGCCTTTGAACTCTCTAGTACCAAATCCTGACTTTACTGTTAACGGGTTTTATATCAAACATGAAAAGTTATGTGCATCAGGCTTGATACATAACAGGCACTTCAGTCATGCTGATAAAATTCAATTTCTTACCAGAAGCCAAACTGATCAAATGACTTAACTGTGGCCTCTAAGACAGAGCAACTGGTTAAAATGAAAGAGTAAGTACATACACTAATAGCTGAATTGTTTTTGGAATAATTCACTTCTTTAAATGCTGCAAGGAAGTTCTTCAGATATCCTTTAAAAAACAAAAAATACATTAACTACTTGACAGCTTGATGCTACCTAAAATAATAAGGTAGAGATGCACAGTAAAAAAAAAAAAAGATTCTAAAGCTAGTATCGTATATTACAGGTACTATCGAACTACTTTAAAGTACATAGTTATAAAAACATTACTTTTACTAAAAGTCCTATGCAAGGGTTTCACGTAAAACAATAAAATCATAAGAAATCCATGGAGAAGTCAAAGATTCCATCACAGACACACAAAATCTGGCCTGCCAAATTCCAGAAAGAAACATGGGATGATCAGGTTATAAAATCCATGAGTATAAGAGCTGACATAATCAGGATGGTTACCTGATAGCACCAGACAAAACCTTGAATGAACACTAACTCATTCCAGTAGAAAAAGATTAGCCACAATATTAAACACTGATGGGAAAATTGCTTGGATGGCAGAGGATATGGCCCAGTACACACCTTATTTGCAAATAAATGTAACCAGAAAAACTGAAAAGGTGAAGCGAGGACTAAAACCATTCCTAAAGGACGTTTTGAACATCTCCAAGTGGATTTTATAGGGTTGCCTCTCTCTATGGTTTAGGACTACATAACATTCCTAAATATACGAGCAATGTATTAATAATAGTATATTTATTTATGTTATGGATGGATTTTAAAAGTCCCCTACTGAAAAGCCATAATACTCACAATGGTTAATATACTATTATATTTTGTGTCCTTCCAAGAATATTCTAACTTGTCAATCAGGTAAAATAGAAACATTTAACTGGATCAGTTATTCATGAATTTAAATTATGCAACACTTTGCCTCTTTCTCAGAAATCTTTCTGCTTGTATCATTCTCAGTCCTCAGCAAACCCCAAACAGGATAAATCCAAGAAGGTCCAAGCTCAGACACATCATAATCAAATTTCTGAAAATGAAAGACAAAGAAAAAATCCTGAAAGCAGCCAGAGAAAAATAACATATTACTTACAGAGAACCAACATTTTGAATGACTGTAGATTTTTCATCAGAAATCAGGAAGACCAGTTAAAAGTGCTAAAGAATGGAACTCTCAACCCATAATTCTATATCCAGTGAAAATACCCTTAATATATGTAGGTAAAATAAAAATCATTCTCAGATGAAGAGAAAGAGAATCCATTTCTAGTAGATTTGTTTTAAAGGAAATTCTTCAGAGGGAAGCAAAATGATAGCAGAAGGAAACTTAGAGTATCAGGAATAAAGGAAGAGCAAGAGAAATCATAAATATCTTGATAAAAATAATAGACTACTCTCTTTTTGAGTGCTTTAAAATGTCTGATATTTGAAAACAAAAGCTATAACTTTTGTGATGGAATTTTCAATTTATGTAGATGTAATATATAACTACAACATAAACGGGGAGGGTAAATGGACCTATACTATAATGTTTCAACATCTCATTTGAAATAAAATGTCAATTGTAAACAAACATATATTGTAATACTAGAGAAATCCCTAAAAAAAGCAGTATGGAGATAAGAGTCAAAATCTTAACAAATGAATTAAAATGAATAAAACATTTTAATAACCCAAAAGAAGGAGAAAAGGGGAAAGGAAGGAACAAAACACTGAGGATACAAACAGAAAACTAATAAGATGGTGGATCTAAATACAAACATATTAATAACTACACTAAATATAAATGTTCTAAACACATTAGAACATGCAGTCTGATAATCTAACTCTTTAATTAGGATTTAAAACAGGACCCAATTATATGTTGTCTACACGAAACTCACTTCAAATATGATATAGGTAGGTTAAAAGTAAAAGGATGGAAAGAGACACACTATATAAACACCAATCAAAAGAAAGCCAGTGTACTAATAATAAGTACACAAAAAGGTGCTCAACATGATTAGCCATCAGGGAACTGCAAATCAAAATAAAAAGATTCTACTTCATATCTACTAGGCTGGCTATATAATAAAAAAGATAGTAAGTGTTGGCTAGGATGTAGAGAATTTGGAGCTTTCACGGACTGCTGGTTGGAATGTAAAATGGTGCAGCCACTTTGGAAACCAGTCTGGCAGTTCCTCAGAAGGTTAAACACATGATCTAGCAATTCTCCTCCTAGATACACACCAAGAAAATGAAAACATGTCCTTGCAGAAAATTGTACATGAATGTTCATAGCAACACTATTCATAATAGCTCTAAAGTAGAAATAGCCCTAATGTCCAACAACTGAAAAATGAATAAATAAAATGTGATACAGTGAATATTTTTTGACCCCAAAGAAAGAGGAATGATGTACTGATATAAGGTATAAAATGGATGAAACTTGAAAAATTATGCTAAGTGAAAGAAGCTGGTCACAAAGGAGCACATATTTTGATTCCATTTACATGAAATGTCCACAAGATGCATATTCATGTAGGCAGAAAGTAGATTACTGATTTGTCTAGGGTCAAAGGGAGAGGGGGAAGATAAGGGGAATGGGTAGTGACTTAATGGGCATAGCTTTTTGGAGTGAAGAAAATATTCCAAAAGTGATTGTGGTGATGGTTGCACAACTCTGTGAATATACAAAACAACCATCAAATTGTACACATTAAATGATGGAATATTACGGTATGTGAAATTGTATCTCAATAAAGGTATTATATTTAAAAAAAAGAGCTGGTGGTTATATTAATACTAGATGAGGGAATTCCCTGGTGGCGCGATGGTTAAGAATCCACCTGCCAATGCAGGGGACACGGGTTCAAGCCCTGGCCCGGGAAGATCCCACATGCTGCGGAGCAACTAAGCCCATGCGCCACAACTACTGAGCCTGTGCTCTAGAGCCCGCGAGACGCAACTACTGAGGCTGCATGCCACAACTACTGAAGCCCGCACACCTAGAGCCCGTGCTACACAAGAGAAGCCTGCACACCACAACAAAAAGTAGCCCCCCGTTGCTGCAGCTAGAGAAAATCTGCACACAACAACAAAGACACAACACAGCCAAAAATAAACAAATTTATTTTAAAAATATACTAGATGAATTAGACTTCAGAGAAAAGAAAATTACCAGGGATAAAAGAGGGGCAATACATAGTTGATAAAAGGGCCAACTCACCAAGAACACATAAGTATCCTAAATATATATGTACCTAACCAGAGAGCTTCAAAATCAAATAAAAACTGAAAAAAATAGACATATCCTCACTTACTGCTGAAATCTTCAAAACTTCTTTCTCAGTAACTGATGGAACTAGTACACAGAAAATCAGCAACGATATAGAAGAAATGAACAAACTCCATCAACTAAGTAGACTGAATTGATATTTATAAAACACTATAACCAACAACAGCAGAATACACATTATTTTTAAGTACACATGGGACATTCACTAGGATAGAGTATATCCTGGGTCAAAAAACAAACCTTAACAAATTTAAAAGAACTGCAGTCATACAAATTATGTTCTCTGAACATAATGGAATTAAACTAAAATAAATAACAAAGAGACAAAATCTCTAAATATTTGGAAATTAAACAACACATAAATAATCCATGAGACAAAAAGAAAGTCTTTTTGGAAATTAGAAAATATTTTGATCTAAATACAAGATATCAAAATTTTGGCATGCATGTAAAGCAGGAAATTTATACATTAAATGCTTACATAAGAAAACTAGAAAGAGATCAAATCAATTATCTAAGCCTCAACCTTATGAAATAAGGAAAAGAAAAGCAAAATTGGGGCTTCCCTGGTGGCGCAGTGGTTGAGAGTCCGCCTGCCGATGCAGGGGACAGGGGTTCGTGCCCCGGTCCGGGAAGATCCCACATGCCGTGGAGCGGCTGGGCGCCACCACAGTGAGAGGCCCACGTACCAAAAAAAAAAAAAAAAAAAAAAAAGAAAAGCAAAATAAACACAAAGTAAACAGAAAGAAGGAAATAATAAAAGACCAGAGGTTAATGAAATTGAAAACAGGAAAACAACAGAAAAAAAAACAATGAAACCAAAAACTAGTTCTTTGAAAAAGCAAAAAAAGTTGATAAACCTCTAGCGTAACTGACCAAGAAGAAAAGAGAGAGGACATAAATTACCAATGTCAGGAATGAAAGAAGGGATATCACTGCAGACTCCTAATTCATTAATAGGATAAGTGAATACAATAATAAATTTCATACACATGAATTGGATGAAATGGACAAATTCTTTAAAAACCACAAACTACATAAAGTCATACAAGATGCAACTATTAGTAATAATTATTATAGCTATAACTATTAAATACCTGTAACTATTCTATAGTCCTACAACTATTAAAAACATTGTATTTGTAGTTAAAAATCTTCTGCCAAAAATCTCTAGACTCAAGTGGTTTCAATGGCAAATTCAACCAAATAGCCAAAATAATTTTGAAAACAAAATTGGAGAAATCACACTTCTAAATTTTAAGACTTACTATAAAGCTATAGCAGTCAAGATGGCATGGTATTGGCAGAGCCAGTCAGATAAAACAGAACAGAGTCCAGAAATAAGCCCACAGAAACACGACCAACTGATTTTTGAAGAAGGTGTAAAGGCAAGTCAAAGGAGAAAGGATAGCCTTTTCAGCAAATGGTGCTGGGAGACTGGACATTTGCATGCCAACAAGTTAACCCTGAAGTAATTCTTACAATTTTCACAAAAATTAACTCCAAATGGACCATAGATCTAAATGTAAAATGAAAAATGGTAACACTTATAGAAGAAAAAACAGGAGAAAATCTTTGTGACCTGGGGCTAAGCAAACACTTTTTAGACATGATACCAAAAGCTTGATTCAAAAACGGAAAATTCAATAAACTGGACGTCATCAAAATTAGAAAGTTTTGCTCTGGGAAACACTGTTAAGACAGTCTGAAAAGACAAGCTATAGACTAGAAGATACAAATCACGTATCTGACACAGGACTTGTATTCAGAATACATAAAAACCTCTCAAAACTAACAATAAGGTAATAATCCAATTTTTACAAATGAGCAAAAGACTTTAACACTTAACCAAAAAAATATACGGGGGCAAAAAAAGCACATGAAAAGATATTCAACATCATTAGCCATTAAAGAAAAGCAATTAAATCCATGATGAGCTCCACTACACCCCTATTAAAATGGATAAAATAGAAAGCATTGACATACCAAATGCTGGCACGGAATTCTCACACAATGCTGGTGAGAATTAAAAATAACATGGTTATTCTGGAAAATGGTTTAGCAGTTTCTGAAAAATTAAATGTATTCTACCATATGACCCAGGAATACCAATTCTGGGTATTTACTGTAGAGAAATGAGTAGATAAACAAACTGCAGTACATACCATCCATACAATGAAATACTACTCAGCAATAATATGGAATGAAGCACTGATACAGGCAACAACATAGATGAATCTCAAAAATATTATGCTGACTGAGTGAAAGAAGACAATCTCAAAAGGTTATATACTGCTTCCATTTACCTGGCACTGCCCAAAGGACAAAACCACAGCGGTAGATAAGAGGGTACGTAAGAGATCAGTGGTTGTCAGGAGCTGGGAGTGGGAGTGGGCATGGGGGTGGGGGAGAAGGGTGTGGCACAAGAGAGTATTCTGAAATAATGCATAATTCTGTATCCTGATTGCAGTGGAATCTGTATACATGTTAAAATGAATAGAACTATATTGCAAAAAAGGGCATACTACGTTAATTTGAAAACTTAAAAAAAAATCATTATCTGTCCCCAAGGTTTTGCCTTTGTCTTTAATTCATCTGCTATTTATTTGCATGCGTGGTATAAGGAAGATATCTAACTATATTTTCCTTTCCTCATGCGGACAACTAGTTGCGCCAGTTCCCATTTATTGTATAGTACATTCTTCCCCCACTGAATTGTAATGCCACACCTGTTGTATGTTTTTTCAATAAATGTATGGGTATGTTTCTGAGCTCTCTATTCTACCTCTGGATCTATTATCTATCTTTACATCAATACGCTGCCTCAACTGTCACAGTTGTAAAATAACTCTTGCTATCTGATATGGCAAGTCATCTTTTCCTTCTTCAAAAGTGTATTAGCCTTTTCTCCAACCTAATTCAATCTAAATGGACCTCTAGAGCACTCCAGAGTAAAATCAAACCGCTAGGTAATAATTTTAATTAATTCCAACTGTTGGTAGCTTTCTGAGCCTGAGTGATACAACCTTACACTGAATCTTGCTCATTGGGATAACTATTATTTCCATTTTATCAATGAGGAAATAGACTCAGGATTTCAAAGGTAAGGAGCTGACTGACAGCACCAGGTAGCAAGGAAGGAGCCAAGCTAGTACCAGAAATAGAACTTCTGACCCCCAGTCTAGTGGATATTAATGAGCCAAGATGGCTCTCCAGGGCCCTGTTTGCTTTTACCTATATAAAGACTATCCTGGTCTCCTGGGTGGAAACCAGGAAAAACAAAGCAAATTTCTTGACCCTACTCCACCAATGAGACTTCCAAAATATTATATAAATTGCATTTCAAACCAGCAATAGAAAATAAATGGAAGTGTAAATGAAGATGAAAAAATATCAAATTTTTAATATTTTTCTGCATAACCAATAAAAGCCTAGTACCTATTTTAACCAGCCATCACAGTTAATTATAAGACTGTTAAAAACAAGAAAACAGGCCCCCAAATGCCATGTCACTTATGCTAAGCCCCACATCACCAAACCAAGACTTAACTTCCAGTTTTGGCCTCTTCCAGAAATGGAACCTTAAATCTGTCAATCAGGAATCACTGTGAAGTAATTTGTCTGACAGACCCCTGCCGTCCCCTAAAGGAAAGTGACCTTGTCCCAACCAATCTGCTTTTTGTTAGTATAACTTCCTTGTCCTTTCTCCTATAAAAGTCTTTCATTTTGTACAGCTCCTTGGAACTACTTTCTACTAGATGGGATGCAGCCTGATTCATGAGTCATTGAACAAAGCCAATAAGATTTTTAAAGTTTACTCAGTTGAATTTTGTTTAAGGAGACCACTTAGGCTTTCTGAAACTAGAATTAACATCCACTTTAAAAAACATTCTCTAGATTGCATAATGAAATACTACTATCAAAATGAACTACATTTGAAATTTGTTTCGTAACTATAAAAACATACCTGTTCAGGGAAAGGAATTACAAATAGCAGGTAATTAAAAGCATACCTTTATTAGCATTTCAGAAAAACAGTGACACAAAGTTTCTATGAATCTGCATGTTCATTTCCTGTATGTAAAACCACAGAAAAGTTTAAAATATTTTATAATATGCATTTACTTTGCCACCTTTTTTGAAAACCATTGTGCTTTTCCCCGCACTGTTTGGCTGCTAACTGGAGTGTGAGGAAGATTGTTTTCCACATTCTCTAACAAGTTTTAATTTTAAAAGACTCCAGTTAAAAAAAAAAAGATATTCTCAATTTATCTATTTTTAGAGAGCATGTCTTAACTAGTCACACTTAACTAGTGTACTTACTTACATTATCTTCTATAGGTAGGTTCATATTACAGGTAAAATTTTTTTTAAGCAGTTCCCCGCCCTCCACATTTAGCCACATTCTCACCCACTTTACCACCCAAAGACATTCGCAGTCAGACTCCTGGCAGAGGGTTCAGAACATTGTGCTGCTGATAAAAGAGAAACCACCACCCACCCGAGACAGAAACTGCCAGCTGTTAGTTTTAGATTTTGGTTAAGAAAAATTTAAAGAAATTCAAACCACTCTTCTTTCTCCTTTATCCACAAATCCATTACCCTATAGCTGGAACTACACAGAAATACTGTGACCGCTGACATACCACAGGTGTGTCTATCAATGTCAACAGTCTAGTTTAAAAATTTTTATTGTTCAGGCAGGTGCCCCTAAAGTTAATTAGTAGATAATACTAACTGACACATATGGAAATATAAAAAGTCCTAGTTATGGCTTTCTTAGAAACTTATAAAGAGATCAAGAAAGAAAACATGTAAATTATAAATGACATATTTTTAAAAAGCATCTTATACAGACATAGCACTGTATCTGAAAGCACAAAAAATTTTCACTGTCCTTGAAAATGATGGAATGAACACATGCTTGGAGTTTTATGAAGCTGCTTTATGAAGAAAATGAATTTTTAAAGTTAGAAGAAACAATCTGAAAGTAAGGACACAGGAGAATTTTTTTTAAATTATACATTACCTTGGAATTGTGGCTAAATATAAGTTGCATACACCTGTATGTTCAAACAGGTATGACAATTCAAGAAGGACCTAACTTAATCTAAACCAGTTATTTCTAACCTATGGGCAAGGAATCATTGGAAGGGCTGCATGGATGTACATATACCAAGCATGGTCTGTAGTCTAAATATTTCTCTCACATATATAGCCCACTATTTTTAATAGAGACTAGTAATAATAAAATACAAAAGCATTTAAAAGCATAATAGTCTTTTTGCCACTATGCACAATCTCAACTAACAGATACTAAAAGTACAATTACTTGTGTATTGGTGGTACAGGGTTCCTCATATTCAAAACAGGTCAGGGTGCTTTCAGCTAATATACAAGGTTCCTCTGGCTCTAAAATTCTACACTTTTAAGGATGCTAAGGACTCCTACTCCTATGGTGAATCTTCAGAACTATAACGCCTGCTATGTGCCAAGCATTGGTCTAACTTTTGTTACAAAGATGAATAAGACGTGATCCCAGGTTCAAGCTCAAATTGGCACAAGAAACAGATGCTTAAACAAATAATGTTATACAACCTAAGAAATACTGCAGAAGTACCGTCTCAAGTGCTTTGGGAACACCGTGGTACTATCAATATCATCTGAGCCTGAGAAGACAATGGACTATGAATTGGATCTTGAAAGTTGGTTAAAAAAAAAAAGGAAGAGTAAGCATTCAAGACAGATGGTACAGCACATACAAAGGCACAGAGTTGTGAAAGTGCTTGCATGTTTGGAGAAACATCCAGCGGTCTGGCATGACTGGGTATTGAAGTACTTGGAGGAGAGGCAAAATAAGACGAAAAAGGTAGAATGGATTGGAACAGACAGTATAAGGTCCTAAGTGATATGCTTAACAATTAGGACTTAATTCTGTCAGCAATACGGTTATTCAAAAAGCTTAAAGAAAGTATTGATATGAACAGATTTGTATTTCAGAATGGTAACTCTAGGGAAGGATGATGGTGGGGAAATCATCTGGTGAAAGAAAAAGAAATAGCATCGTGCAGTGTAAGTGGAAATACACAGTCAAGGATAAGCCTTAGGTTCCTAGTTTGGACAGCAGGATGGACACCGGTACCATTATCTGAGATGGGATACATAAAAAAGGCAGGAAGAAAACGAAGAAATGAGTAGGATTCTTCAGAGGGCAGTTTCCAGAGAGTATGGTTATCCATGAAGAGTACCAGGAAAAGAGTAATATTTCCTGGAGGGCAGTTTCAAGAAAGAGGCAATGGTTCTCCATGTTATATGCAAAGAGGTAAATTGAAAACTGAAAAGGACCCCTTTTGGATCCCTGCCGACCACCCCCAACCCAGCCCCACAAACGGTGAGCTCCCAGGTGGGTTAGGCAGGAAGAAAACAGAGAGGGAAGGTGTGTCCACAGGGTTAGGGCCAAGGCTTTTCATCGAACTTTCCGCACCTCAGTTCCGGAAAGAGGTGCTCAGAGCTGAACAAGGAGAGGAAGTACCGCGCCCAGGAACTGGCAGCCGGTAGTTTAAGAGGTGGTGCAAAGCACCATCGGGGAAGAAAGCTTCCGACTCCCTATGCCCGCTCTGGTCCCTGGATTGATTCCACTTACTCTGGTCTCAATCCCTCGCAGCCGTCAGCTGTGGCGGTTAGGACTCAAAGCCTCGGCCAACGGGGACCTATGCACCCAGGGGAAGAGACTCCTCTTGCCTGTTCAGCTTCTTCAGCGAGCAGACGCAGAACCAAGCAGAGGCAGTGCAGGGGTGGCCTGGGGGAATCAGGGGGGCTCAGCCCCATCACTGGCCAAGGGAAAACCTCCGTTCACCGCCTCCGACCAGCGCTCTCAGAGCGCTTCAACCTCGCGAGATTTCCTTCCTCGCGTAACCGTGGGGGCAGAGCCCAGAGATTTTTTTTGAGGACTCTAGCTGACATGCGCGAGAGGTAGGGGCGGGCCTCCCCATTAATCCACGCTCAAGCTTTCTCTCGGCCTCTCGCAAAGTCTCGCGAATTTTGCTAGGGGAAACGGGCCTGGGTGGAGAGACGGAGAAGGGGAGATCTGGTGGGCGGGCCTTGCGCTTAGGGGACCGTAGCACGGTTAGCCGGTGCTGTGGTTGGTATTTCGCCGTTGGGGAGGCTCTTAGGTCGCCCGGATCAGTTCTCCCAATGGGTGACTGGAAAATTAGGGGGTAGAAAAGCTTGAGGGTCGGAGGCATTTTTTTCTTGGCTCCGCCCTCTTCCTGTTAGAGACCTGGGCGTCTGGCCCGCAGAGGGGGAAGGGCAGCTTGGCGGGGCTGCCGAAGAGTGCTTTGCGCACGCGCCAGTCCGAGTGTGTGAGTGTTTGTGTTCACGCGCAGGCGCGCGCGCTCTTGTATTTAGGAAGCCTCGGAAGGACTGGTGTGTTAGGAGATGAGCGGGGAAAGCGTAGTCCCCTGTCTTTGGTACCAGACACTCCTGACTGTGCGCTGACCCTCCCCACCCAGCCAGCAGCCTTTTCCAGAGAGGCTGTGGTGCATAGCCTCTGTTCGTTTTCACTGCAGGACCAGGCACGAAAGTAAGCGAACCTCGATCCTGAGGTCTTCCTTATCCACTCACCTTGTACTCCCCCCACCCCCCCCACCCCAGTTTCCAGCAGAGTGTGTCTAGGTTTCTCAAAGAAGAGTTTTGCATGAAGAGGAAATGCATTTGAAAGCAGGAGAAGAAAACAGCTGGATTGTAAAAAGTCGGTTCGTTTTAGTGAACACTTCTGCTGTGTTTACCGTGTGCTTTTCGAATGTGGATTTTCTATTCAGTGTAAGATTTTATTAGCGAAGCAAGGGAGTTCTTATAAGAAAAAGTTTCAAAAGTTCTTCCTTCCCACCATGTGATGGTAGCACCTAAATTTTTCTGTTCTACATGATGAATTACCGTGGTGTTTCAGAAGCTAAGGTGGAGAGTGTGAATTTGAGGTCTGTATCCTAATGCGAAGACCAGGTATGCAGTTATTTTAGGAGATGTTTGTTATGTTTTGAGCTTCCCTTTTGTTGTCACTCTTTCCAGTTCATTCTTTCTCCCCAGTCCCCACCCATTTTCAGAAGTCTTGAGATCTTTTTGGAGGGAAGCCCCCAAATGCTGACTTATATTACTTTAGGGGTTTATATTTGATTGATGTCAATTAGCAAGGATCATCAAAAGTGTGTTTGAAGAGTGTTTGTCGTTTATTTTGTTTGGTATTATGTAAGGGAAACAAGTACGATTATTTGTAAAAATGTTTTTTTCTGGCAAATTTACGTTCATTCCAAAAGCAAAAAATATCTGCATGTATTATAATCTGCCTGTGTCTGGTAGAATGACAGGTGAATGTGGTGTAGCTCATCGCTTGAATTGTTACTTTCTGGTCATGACCTCATTAAATCTTGTCCTTTGTTCGATAAATTTCTTTGACTACTGATTATTCATGTTCCCTGTCAAATCTTGAGGAAAAGATGCATTCGTTAGAAATAATTTAAGATATTAAATGTTATGTATAAGATGTTTGGCTAATATATTTTATCCATTACAGGTTAAAACAAAATGAAGATTTTTTCTGAATCTCATAAAACAGTATTTGTTGTGGATCACTGCCCTTACATGGCAGAATCATGCAGACAGCATGTCGAGTTTGATATGCTGGTGAAGAACAGGACCCAAGGAATCATCCCTTTGGCCCCTATATCTAAATCATTGTGGACTTGCTCAGTAGAATCTTCCATGGAATATTGTAGAATAATGTATGATATATTTCCTTTCAAAAAGCTGGTGAGTGTGAAGTACAAGTAAAATCATGATTTGGGGGATGTACTTGACTGCTTTTTACACTTTTTATGTATGACTTTGCTTTAGATTTGACTTACAGCTGTTTATTTACTACTTTAAAAGTGTAGTATGTAGAACTCCCCTTTGGGGTTAATATGTGTATTTAATTGGGGCCAACAACAATAATTACAGCTGACAATTATGGAGCACTTACGTGTGCTTCGTATTAACTCCTTTAACTCTTACAGCAGTCCTGTGAGGTAGCTACTGTAATTACTGGGACAGTATTCAAAGTGTATAAAACCAGAATGGAACAGACACTGATCACTGAGAACTGTTGCCAGCCTAAGCAGAAGGGATGTTGGCTGAAAGCACTTTGTCAGAATGTGTTGGTATGTTCCATCTGAATATCAGCCTTCTTTATTACTGCCTTGTTGGAGATGCAGAAACTGAGGTAGGGAGAAGCAATTTGCCCTGAGTCATGTAGCTAGTTAGAGGAAGAACCAGAATTTGAACCTGGCTGCTTACAGTTTTAGTGAAAGTGTCCTAAATTGATGCAGGATTTGGCCATATTGTAAAGAATGCTCTGAAGAATGCTAAGGGGAAATTGTTTTTATCAGTAAGAAGAGAAATTGAAGATTGATAGAAACTCCAAGTGTGAAAATTATCTTCAGTTTTCAGAATGCCAACTTTTATTTTGGGAAAGTCATTTGGTTAACCCACAAGTGGAAGCTTTGCTTTCTGTCTCATTTGGAGCAGCATAGGCTGGAACCTAGCCTGTTCATAGACCGGCACAGGCATAGCAGTAACAGTAAGGCTGAACACAGAGAGGCTAATATATATTATACATTCAGATATGTTCCAGATTAAAATATAAATTGTTTTAGTCCCTCTGTAAATTGTGCATCATGTAAGGTAAAAAAGTATATATGAGATGAAGCATAATGTAGTCATTTAGCGCACAGGTTTCGGTTCAGCTCCTGGCATCATTAAGCTACCAGCAGTGTGACCTTGATCATTTTGCTTCATCTCTCCAAGCCTCAGTTTCCTCCCATGTAAGCATAATACCTCCTTCCTATGATTGTTGTAAGATTTCAATGAGGTAATGTGAGTAAAGTGGCCAGTAAAATATGTTCTTGTCAGGTAAGTCTTAGGAGAAAAGGCTGCTTATCAAACTTACTGGGGAAGCAAAATGAGTATTACATGGATAATAGGAAAAAAGATCATGAATTAGATCATATAGTCCAGGCGAAAGAAGTAATCTCACCCTCCTCCCAAAAGGGAACATAGCCATCATTTGATATATTTTCTAATGTAGCCTTACTGTTATCATCTTACCTGATACTATATTTTATTTGCATTTTACCTTAAAAAAAGTTTTTTTAAGAAACTTGACAGATACAGTGGAAGAATTAGGATGCTATTTATTTATTTATTTATGGCGGCGTTGGGTCTTTGCCGCGCACGGGCTTTCTCTAGTTGTGGCAAGCAGGGGCTACTGTTTGTTGCCGTGTGCGAGCTTCTCATTGCAGTGGCTTCTCTTGTTGTGAAGCATGGGCTCTAGGCACGCGGGCTTCAGTAGTTGTGGCGCACGGGCTCAGTTGCTCCGCAGCATGTGGGGTCTTCCCAGACCAGTGATCGAACCCTTGTCCCCTGCACTGGCAGGTGGATTCTTAACCACTGTGCCACCAGGGAAGTCCCTTTACTTAAAAATTTAGAATAAAGTGCAAATCCATTCTTTTAGCTTTCAATGCTCTAGGTTATATGGCCACTGCTTGTTTTTCTGACCTTATCTCCTACCTCTCTGCCCACTCTGACCTTCACCCTTTTGAGGGTGTGCACCTAGAGGTCTTTGCATTTGCTGTTTGCTGTACCTGGAATTCTCTACCTCGAGCCCTTTCCCTGGCTGGTTTCTTTTGGTCATTTTGGATTTCCCTCAATTGCCACTTCTGTAGAGAGCCCTTCTCTGATCATCCAACCTAAAGAAGCTAAACAATTTCTTTTTCATAGCATTTATCACTCTCTGAAATTATGTTGTTCATTTATTTTTGTTTGTATTCTCTCTGCACTACCCTCTGTCTTATCACACCCCGGAACCCCGGCTTTCCCCACATTGTGAGCAACAGGACTGTTGTATTCATCACTGTATTCCCATATCCCTAGTGCTGAGAATAGCACCTGGCCTGTACTAGGCATTCGGTAACTATAAAATGAGTGAATGAGTCAATCAGCAAACCAGAGCTAGAGACTGCACTCTCTGTTTGTTTATGTTATATATAATATATTAAAAGGTATTTATAATAAAATAAATGTTTTAAATATGATGTGATTGAGAAGACTTGGAGTTGAAAACTAATTATTTCTTTGAACTCTATTAGGTGAATTTCATTGTGAGTGACTCTGGAGCACATGTTTTAAATTCTTGGACTCAAGAAGACCAAAATTTGCAGGAGGTATGCTTAGATTTTGAGCTGTGGCCATTTTTGAAAATTATCTGGACCCGGTAATACTTTCTTAAAATATAATTAGTTTTTTAAATAGGTATAGTATTTGCACATAGTTTTAAAACACCAACTAATACTAAAAGAAAAATAGCTGTCTGTCTTCCAGTCTTTCCCCACTTTCTAGAAGCAAGCTTTCAACTCTTTAGCTCATCTAGTATTTACTTCATATTTCTAAATAACATGTTTTTACTGCTATTTACAGAATTCTCAATTTAAACCTTATTTATCATTATTGTCGATGAGGATTTACCTTTTATAGTTCCTCTCACCCATGCCACTCTCACTGCCTTCTTCCCTTCCCTGATTTTCTCAATATTATATCAGAAGTTTTGGTTAATTCAGAATTTCGTGTTTACATTATAATGTCTACATAAAGTGTTATCCACTGCTAAGCCAAGTAATATGCGATTATTTCCTTTGTTTTGTATTTTATTAAGGTTTTACTGAGATATAGTTGACATACAGCACTGTATAAGTTTAAGGTCTACAGCACAATGATTTGACTTCTGTGTTATTTCCTTTGTTGTACAACTTTTTGATGTTCCTGGAATTTATCATTTCCTTTTTTTCCCCTTTAATATGCTTAGTTTTCTGAGAATCTATTGCTGCTTTTCCTCATGTCTCTGTGAAACTTCTCAATATACTTATCATTAATATATTAAAATTTTAGTAGTTTGACTTTTTTTTTTTCCCCCTTGAAAAACTTCTTGAAACGCAGTCCTGGGCTGCGCTTTGAACTGGTTGCTTTCTAGGCCTGGTGCACTGCTGTCATCCTCCTTGCTTTGTGTGTGTGTGTGTGTGTGTGTGTGTGTGTGTGTGTGTGTGATCTCTTGTTTTGGTAAAATATAACCTCCAGAATTTTTGTAACTTACCTTACAGTTTATTGATACTTGAGGTATAAAAATTTCAAATTGGAAATAATTTTCTCCTCAGAATTCTGAGGGCCTTACCCGACTGTTTTATAACTCCCAGTGTTGTTGTGAAGTCCAGTATCATTTTTCTTCATAATTTCTCTCTGAAACCTTTAAGAATATTTTCTTTTCCCCTTTATGTTCTGAAATTTCTCAATGATTGGCCTTGGTATTGGTCTTTTCTCATTCATTGTGCTAGGCTTTATATTCTTCAGGAAAATTTCCCCTATTGTTTCTTTGATAATGTTCTCGTCTTTGTGTTCCGTGTTTTTCTGGAATCCCTATGAATGGGATGTTGGACCTCCTGGATTAAATTCCTTATTCTTTTTCTCACTGATCCTCCCATTGTTGTTCTTTCTGGGCCTTTTACCTATTTCCTTTTAATCCTTATATGGAACTTTTTATTTGATCTTATTTTTAATTTCTAAGAACTTTTACTTACGCTCTAATTATGTCCATTTTTGTCATATCCTTTTCTTGTTTTATGGGTGTAATTTTTTAATCCAAAGGTATTTGTTTATTTGAAGTTTTCTTTTGATCTACTTGTGTTTTCAAGTGTTCTTTTCATGTTGAGGCTTTTCTTAAATGCCTACTGATATTTAGCTATGCAACCTTATTTAAAAGCAGGGCACTAAACAGCACGTTAGAAGATCTGCATGGTGTGAAGTAGGTATTGCTGACTGGCCTTCATCATGATTTAATCTAGTTGTTTTTTCTGGGAGGCCTCCAGATGTCAGAGTACACAGATTGTCTCTCCAGGACTTCTCAGGGTCTCCAGAGAAGATCTTCCACTCTTCCACCTGTATGCTATAAACTTGGTTGTCAGCCTTCTGGGAGCCAGGGGAGAGGGTAGGTTCTACCATCCAGTAGGTGAACTTTCACTCAGTCTTTCTGTTTTTGGTCTAGTACTGTGCTGTCCAATATAGTAGCTACTAGCCATATGTAGCTAATATTAGCTATCAAATAGCTACTATTTAAATTTAAATTAATTAAAATTAAATGCAGTTTAAAAATCCAGTTTCTCTGTAGCACTAGCTATGTTTCAAACACTCAGTAGGCCACATGTGGATAGTGGCTACTGTACAGCACAGTTATAGAACTTTTCCATCATCAGAGAAAGTTCTTTTGGGCAGCACTGGTCTAGTGTCTTCCCCTGACACTCTGCTGTGCTTTGTGGTATCCATGCTTGGTACCTCTCTGGTTCATTTCCTCCAAGGACTGTGATTCTGTATCTGGGGGGATCAGGAAGAGGGAGTCACTGCATGGATAGGGTGTGAGTAAGATTGGGAGTCAAGTTGTTCCTTATACTGGCTTCAAGTCATTCAGTTTTCAGTATCTTGCCTCATCCTTGCTTTATGTGGTACTTGATGCCTCCAGTTCCTGAACTTCTCCTGGATTCTGAAAGGCATATCATCTTGCCTTTTTCCCCTGTAGGCACTTAGATTTCAGTTTATTCAGTCTTGCTAAATCCATTACCATTCCTCCATCCATTTTCATACATTCTTGCTGACATCTCTTGATTGTTCTCTTGTCTCCTCCTCCATTCTCTTCATCTTTGTGGGTTTATGGGATTTTTTCCCCCCCTTTGGTGTTTGCTTTTTTAAATTAAATTCCTTTACTACAGTTTTAGTGGAGTTTTAAGGAGCAGAAATAAACCCATGCTCAATTCATCAAGTTTATGCTTTTTAAACATGTGTCTAAGGCTATTGAATTTGTGGTAGATGGTAGATTACATTCTTTTCTGTCGTTTAGGTGGATAGAAGACTTCAGGTCTATTAGGTCCTTCACTGATGAATATGAACATGAGAGACAGGCATTAGTGAAATATTTGAATACATTATATGAACTATTTCATGTTAAAATTTTTCTGTTAATGGATGCCCTTTAGTGGAAATAATCCCATCCAAATGTGTTTTAATGAAAATGTGTTTCTTACGATGTTTGGTCTTAAAATGTTGTGATTAATATTATAATATGTAAACATATCTAACCTTTTTTTCTTTTGAGGTAACTCACTGAAGGGGGGGCTTTTATTGGCTTGGCTTTGCATGTATATCACTCCAGAATTTTCTTTATTCTTTCATTGCTTGAAAAAATATTAAGGATTCCATACATTCCCCCTGTACTATCTTTTTGAAATAGCATGTATTCTGCTTTGTTCTTTCAAGAGGTACTGTGAAAGAAGCCTGAAGCTTCTCTAGTTGTGTATAAATAAAAATAAGTACAAATTTGAATAGATTTTCGTTACTGCACCTCTGCAGTGCAGTAAGAGGTATGCATTTAATAATGGGAGCTATACTGATGATACGAGAGTTACTGCTTCCTTCTGCTTTCTGCAGGTGAAGGCATATTATATCACACGCATTGCTTTTAGATTATGAACAGAAGGGGAAACTCCAGGTGTGAAGGCAACTATATAGCAAATCCCTAATGTATAAGATGATATAAAATAATTGACATTTTGTATAAATTATGTATAACCTTGTCTGTGTAAACACATTTAACGTTTAGCTTTGGTTATCTGTGTCACACCTTCCTCTAGTTATTGTGACTGATCATGAGAAGCAATTGAAGTAGATTGGTTGAAGAATGTTTGGGCTGGAAGGATTGTAGACATCTTTTGCTTTGACTCCTTCTTTGTGCAGGTGAAGGAACTGAAGCCCACAGGTGCCAGAGGTAGTTTGACTTGCATACCTGAGTCCAGGGCTCTTTCTGTTACAGCACGTGACTCTATCCTCTACATTGTAGATCTTATTACAAAAAATTTATCAGATTTCAGGAGTTTTGGTCTTGTTTTTGTTGGCTAAATTAAATAAAGTTTGAAAGTATCATACTAATGTGGCACAGGTTCTATTATTAGTTTCACTTTCAGATTAGGAAAAAAGCTCAGAGAGATAAACCAGGGTCACACAGTATTAAAAGTCAGAGGCAGAATTTCAGTCCATAGTTATCTGACTCCAAAAGTTAAGCTTTCTGCTGCTTTCCCAGGACCACAACACCCCTGTCCTAAAAAGCAGCTTTTTATTTTTTCTCTTATGTACCAGGGACTTTTTATAGTCCTATATATACAGTATTTTTTCTTTCATTTTTGATCACTTTTTATGAATTGGTAATACCTATGCAGTTTAAAAATAAATTTTACACATGTACTTGCATGTATACGTGTGTGTGTGTGTGTGTGTGTGTGTGTGTGTGTGTGTGTGTGTGTGTAAAAGCTAAGCCTTGAAAAATTTCCCACTCATGCCCTGTTCCAGTTAGTGGTGTGCTAGAGCCTGGTTATACCAACTTGGGAGAGCTGAGTGTGTGCATCTCCTATCAACTTTACATTCAGTGAAAGCTTGAAAGTAGCGATCATGGGAGTACTTAACCATAGATATTGGCAAACACTACAAATTAGGGTTTTTTTTTTCCCTTTGGAGCACTGGTTTACCAGCACATCACTATTTATCCCCACCACTATGAGTTTTTAATGGGTCCTTCCAGCGTATCTTTATGCATATATAAAGCAAAGTCCTCACACTTTGTTCTTTTTCAAGTGTGTTTTAGCTATTTTTTTGTTTTTATTTCCATTTCTCTAGGAGGTGGGTCAAAAAGGATCTTGCTGTGATTTATGTTATAGAGTGTTCTGCCTATGTTTTCCTCTAAGAGTTTGATAGTTTCTGGCCTTACATTTAGGTCTTTAATCCATTTTGAGCTTACTTTTGTATATGGTGTTAGGGAGTGTTCTAATCTCATACTTTTACATGTACCTGTCCAGTTTTTCTTTCATCAGTGTCTTATAATTTTCTGCATACAGGTCTTTTGTCTCCTTAGGTAGGTTTATTCCAAGATACTTTTTTCTTTTTGTTGCAATGGTAAAGGGGAGTGTTTTCTTAATTTCACATTCAGATTTTTCATCATTAGTGTATAGGAATGCCAGATATTTCTGTGCATTAATTTTGTATCCTGCTACTTTACCAAATTCATTGATTAGCTCTAGTAGTTTTCTGGTAGCATCTTTAGGATTCTCTATGTATAGTATCATGTCATCTGCAAACAGTGACAGCTTTACTTCTTCTTTTCCGATTTGGATTCCTTTTATTTCTTTTTCTTCTCTCATTGCTGTGGCTAAAACTTCAAAAACTATGTTTAATAATAGTGGTGAGAGTGGACAACCTTGTCTTGTTCCTAA
>NC_041219.1:74187471-74189085 GCF_002837175.3 Physeter macrocephalus | reverse complement strand
ATCCCTTTAATATGCTGTTGGATTCTGTTGGCTAGTATTTTGTTGAGGGTTTTTGCATCTATGTACATCAGTGATATTGGCTTTTGGTTTTCTTTCTTTGTGACATCTTTGTCTGGTTTTGGTATCAGGGTGATGGTGGCCTGGCAGAATGAGTTTGGGAGTATTCCTCCCTCTGCTATATTTTGGAAGAGTTTGAGAAGGATAGGTGGTAGCTCTTCTCTAAATGTTTGATAGAATTGGCCTGTGAATCCATCTGGTCCTGGGCTTTTGTTTGTTGGAAGATTTTTAATCAGTTTCAATTTCAGTGCTTGTGATTGGTCTGTTCATATTTTCTATTTCTTCCTAGTTCGGTCTCAGAAGGTTGTGATTTTCTAAGAATTTGTCCATTTCTTCCAGGTTTTCCATTTTATTGGCATAGAGTTGCTTGTAGTAATCTCTCATGATCTTTTGTATTTCTGCAGTGTCAGTTGTTACTTCTTCTTTTTCATTTCTAATTCATCTTTGCTATTGTTTCCTTCATTTCTTTTTCATTTATTTCTGATCTGATCTTTATGATTTCTTTCCTTCTGCTAAATTTGGGGTTTTTTTGTTCTTCTTTCTCTAGTTGCTTTAGGTGCAAAGTTAGGTTGTTTATACGAGATGTTTCCTGTTTCTTAAGGTAGGATTGTATTGCTATAAACTTCCCTCTTAGAACTGCTTTTGCTGTATCCCATAGGTTTTGGGTCGTCGTGTCTCCATTGTCATTTGTTTCTAAGTATTTTTTGATTTCCTCTTTGATTTCTTCAGTGATCACTTCGTTATTAAGTAGTGTATTGTTTAGCCTCCATGTGTTTGTATTTTTTACAGATCTTTTCCTGTAATTGATATCTAGTCTCATAGGGTTGTGGTTGGAAAAGATACTTGATACAATTTCAGTCTTCTTAAATTTACCAAGGCTTGATTTGTGACACAAGATATGATCTATCCTGGAGAATGTTTCACGAGCACTTGAGAAAAATATGTAGTCTGTTGTTTTTGGATGGAATGTCCTATAAATATCAATTAACTCCATCTTGTTTAATGTATCATTTAAAGCTTGTGTTTCCTTATTTATTTTCATTTTGGATGATCTGTCCATTGGTGAAAGTGGGGTGTTAAAGTCCCCTACTATGATTGTGTTACTGTCGATTTCCCCTTTTATGGCTGTTAGTATTTGCCTTATGTATTGTGGTGCTCCTATGTTGGGTGCATAAATATTTACAATTGTTGTATCTTCTTCATGGATCGATCCCTTGATCATTATATAGTGTCCTTCTTTGTCTCTTGTAATAGTTTTTATTTTAAAGTCTATTTTGTCTGATATGAGAATTGCTACTCCAGCTTTCTTCTGATTTCCATTTGCATGGAATATCTTTTTCCATCCCCTCACTTTCAGTCTGTCTGTGTCTCTAGGTCTGAAGTGGGTCTCTTGTAGACAGCATATATATGGGTCTTGTTTTTGTATCCATTCAGCCAGTCTGTGTCTTTTGGTGGGAGCATTTAATGCATTTGCATTTAAAGTAATTATCGATATGTGTGTTCCTATTCCCATTTTCTTAATTGTTTTGTGTTTGTTATTGTAGGTCTTTTCCTTCT
>NC_041219.1:74169988-74187018 GCF_002837175.3 Physeter macrocephalus | reverse complement strand
TGTTAACCCTATGGGGATTCCCTTGTGTGTTATTTGTTGTTTTTCCCTTGCTGCTTTTAATATGTTTTCTTTGTATTTAATTTTTGACAGTTTGATTAATATGTGTCTTGGTGTATTTCTCCTTGGATTTATACCGTATGGGACTCTCTGTGCTTCCTGGAGTTGAATAACTATTTCCTTTCCCATATTAGGGAAGTTTTCAACTATAATCTCTTCAAATATTTTCTCAGTCCCTTTCTTTTTCTCTTCTTCTTCTGGGACCCCTGTAATTCGAATGTTGGTGCATTTAATGTTGTCCCAGAGGTCTCTGAGACTGTCCTCAAATCTTTGCTTTCTTTTTTCTTTATTCTGCTCTGCAGTAGTTATTTCCACCCTTTTATCTTCCAGGTCACTTATCTGTCCTTCTGCCTCAGTTATTCTGCTACTGAGCCCATCTAGAGTATTTTTCATTTCATTTATTGTGTTGCTCATCGTTGCTTGCGCCTGTGTTCTGGTGGATGAGGCTGGATCTTGTATTTCTGGTGGGCAGGTCCACGTCTAGTGGTGTGTTTGGGGGTGTCTGTGGCCTTATTATGTTTTTAGGCAGCCTCTCTGCTAATGGGTGGGATTGTGTTCCTGTCTTGCTAGTTGTTTGGCATAGGGTGTCCAGCACTGTAGCTTGCTGGTCGTTGAGTGAAGCTGGGTGTTGGTGTTGAGATGGAGATCTCTGGGAGATTTTTGCCATTTGATATTACGTGGAGCTGGGAGGTCTCTTGTGGACCAGTGTCCTGAAGTTGGTTCTCCCACCTCAGAGGCACAGCACTGACTCCTGGCTGCAGCACCAAGAGGCTTTCATCCACATGGCTGAGAATAAAAGGGAGGAAAAGTAGAAAAGAAGAAAGATAGAAAGAAAGAGAGAGAGAGAGGGAGGGAGGGAGGAAGGAAGGAATGAAAGAAAGGGGATAAAATAAAATAAAATAAAGTTATTAAAATAAAAAATAACTATTAAGAAAAAACAATTTTTTTAAGTAAAAAAAAACAAAAACGGACTGACAGAACCTAGGACAAATGGTAAAAACAAAGCTATACAGACGAAATTTCACACAGAAGCATACACATACACACTCGCAAAAAGAGGAAAAGGGGAAAAAATAATATATCTTGCTCGCAAAGTCCACCTCCTCAATTTGGAATGAATCGTTGTCTATTCAGGTTTTCCACCGATGCAGGGTACATCAAGTTGATTGTGGAGATTTAATCCGCTGCTCCTGAGGCTGCTGGGAGAGATTTCCCTTCCTTTTCTTTGTTCGCACAGCTCCGGGGGTTCAGCTTTGGATTTGGCTCCTCCTCTGCGTATAGGTCGCCGGAGCGCGTCTGTTCTTCGCTCAGACAGGACAGGGTTAAAGGAGCAGCTGATTCGGGGGCTCTGGCTCGCTCAGGCCGGGGGGAGGGAGGAGCACAGAGTGCGGGGCGAGCCTGCGGCGGCAGAGGCCAGCTTGACGTTGCACCAGCCTGAGGCGCGCCGTGTGTTGTCCCGGGGAAGTTGTCCCTGGATCACGGGACCCTGGCAGTGGCGAGCTGCACAGGCTCCCGGGAGGGGAGGTGTGGATAGTGACCTGTGCTCGCACACAGGCTCTTGGTGGCGGCAGCAGCGGCCTTAGCGTCTCATGCCCGTCTCTGGGGTCTGTGCTGATAGCCGCGGCTTGCGCCCATCTCTGGAGCTCCTTTAAGAGGCAGTCTTAATCCCCTCTCCTCGTGCACCAGGAAACAAAGAGGGAAGAAAAAGTTTCTTGCCTCTTTGACAGGTCCATACTTTTTCCTGGACTCCCTCCCAGCTAGCCGTGGTGCACTAACGCCTTCAGGCTCTGTTCGCACCACCAGTCCTCTCCCTGTGATCCGACTGAAACCCGAGCCCTCATTTTCTATCAATACAAAGAAGTCAGTTGGGATTCCGACAGGGATTATGTTTAATCTGTAGCTCAGTTTGGGTAATGTTGTCATCTTAACAATAATAAGTATTCCAGTCCATGAACATAGGATGTTTTCTATTCATTTAGATCTTTAATTTCTTTCAACAATATTTCATAGTTCTCAGAGTATAAAATCTGCATTTCCTTTGTTAAATTTATTCCTAAGCATTTTATTCTTTTTGGTGCTATTATAAATGGAATTGTTTTCTTAATTTCATTTTTGGATTGTTCTTTGCAAGTGTACAGCAATACAATTGGTTTTTGTCTGTTGATCATGTATCCTGCAACCTTGCTGAACTTGCTTATTGTTTCTAAAAAATTTCTAATGGATTCCTTAGGATTTTCTACATACAAGATCATGTGATCTGCAACATAGAGATAGTTTTACTTCTTCCTTTCCAATTTGAATTCCTTTTATTTCTTTTTCTTTCCTAATGCTTGGGCTAGAAGCTCTAGTATAGTATTGAATTGAAGTGGTGAGAGTTGATATCCTTCTGTTTCTGATCTTAGAGGGAACACATCGAGTTTTCACTATTAAGCATGATATTATGTATATGTTTCTCATAGATGCCTTTTATCTGCTTGAGGAAGTTGCCTTCTGTTTTTAGTTGAGTTTTTTATCATGAAAGGGTTTTAGATTTTTGTCAAATGCTTTTTCTGTATTTATGGGAATGATCATGTGATTTTTAAAAATTCCATTGATATCATTTGCATTAATTAATTTTTAGACGTTAAATCAACTTTGTGTTCCTGGGATAAGTCCAACTTGGTCGTGTTATATAATTCTTTTTATATGTTGCTGGATTCAGTTTGCTAGTATTTTGTTGAGGATATTTGTATCCATATTTATAAGATACATTGGTCTGTAGTTTCATTTTCTTGTGATGCTTTTGTCTGACTTGTGCTTATTCTTGTCAACATGATTTTTTTCCCTTTTACTTAGCTGATGGCAGCATTAGCTGCTGTTGGGCCTCCTAATCCACGGGCAGATCCAGAATGCTGCAGTATTCTGCATGGTCTTGTTGCAGCAGTGGAAACCCTTTGTAAAATTACCGAATACCAACATGAGGCTCGTACTCTACTAATGGAGAATGCAGAACGTGTTGGAAATAGAGGACGAATAATTTGCATTACTAATGCAAAAAGGTGAGACATTAATCACAGTAATTCTTTCACTGAGGGAATTTTAATATCCTGTTGTAGTTTTTATTAAAAAAAAGCAGGGGCAACATGTTAGCATTTAAGGATATCACATGTGGCCTTTCTAATATTGAAACTGTGTTTATCCAGTTCTAAAATATCCAGTTCATCTCATTGAAAACTGTTCAGATTGTTATCACATAGGTCGATTTGACTTTTTTTCCCTCACTAGTTTTTCATTCACTTGGTTGTTTGGTATTGTGAATGAGCACACTACAGACAGCCCTTATTGAAGTAATTTTAAGTGGCTGTAACAAGATACTACAGCTGAATAGTGTGTTTAATTTTTTCCTTTTACTATTTATTTATTTAAGTTGGTTTTATCTTTTTTATGCCGCAGTGATAGTCACGTGCGAATGCTTGAGGACTGTGTGCAGGAAACAATTCATGAACATAACAAGCTTGCTGCAAATTCAGATCAGTGAGTATAATCCATAAAGGGAATAAATATTCCATTTTATAGTCATATTTATTTCATTATAATTATTCCAATAATTTTAATGGTAATTGGTACCATTCCCTTGAATTCTCTACTGGCTCTACAAATTAGTCAAAAACGTATGTTCGATCAGAAACTTCTTGTCCCATTTTCCCTTTAATGTTTAAAACTTTCCTTTTTGCTCGCAGGAAAGGTGAGCAGAAGGATAAAATAATACATAAATTTATAATATGCATATTTGTTTTGATGGCTTGTTCTCATACTCTGTATTACAAATCTACAAAATGAGCAAATCATTGGTGGCATTATTTAGTATGTACCAAATCAAAACATAACTCATTATATTGTCTGCATTTTTTAAAAAGAAAAAAGCCACTAAAGATATGTTTGGGACAATTGCTGTGAGGAGTCTATATTAGATCGAGCTACTATTAATTTTCTAGGTGGAGTACTGGTATTATTGTCAACGAGTAGGATTATTCTCACTAGGAGAAGGAAGCATGCTGAGGTATTTAGGAATGAAATATCATTTCCTCTGCAACTTACTCTCCAATGACTTAGGAAAAAAAAAAAAGAATGTACATCTATTTAGGCATTTATAGTGAAAACAAATGTAGCTAACAGCTAATTAACTAATCTGTGTTAAGGATATATGGGTGTTCATTAAATAGTACTTTTCTTTCAATTTTTCTGTAGGTTTGGAAATTTTAAAATAAAAAGTTGGCTCACAGATATAGAGAACAAACTAGTAGTTACCAATGGAGAGAGGGGAGGGGAGGGGGCAAGATAGGGGTAGGGATTAAGAGATACAAACTACTATGTATAAAATAAATAAGCTCTAAGGATATATTGTACAACATGGGGAATATAGCCAGTATTTTATAGTAACTATAAATGGAGTATAACCTTTAAAAATTGTGAATCACTGTCGTATATCTGAAACTTTTATTATTGTACATCAGCTGTACCTCAATTTAAAAAAAGAAATAAAATGGAGGAGGCAAAAAATAAATAAAATAAAAAGTTAGGGGTAACTTTTTAGTATTACAAATTCTGTATTCTTGGAAATAACCAATTATAGTTAATATAATTTGTTCTTGAAAAACACTAGTAAAAGGGAAATTAATACACAATATATTCATTTTCTCTGTGGCAGTTATCTATTGAAAATTATACCAGAGTATAAGAATTTTCCCTTTATTTTATCCTTCAAATACACAAAATGATCATTTTTGCATTTGAATTAAACTCATATAAATTATTCATTAAATGTTCATACAGGTACAACAGTTATACAGTCTTTCTGAATATTTAGCTTTTATGTTAACCATAGTATCTGATTATAGAGACACACTGTTTTAGTATATAAAACTTTTTATAGTTTACCTGCCTGAATTCTTTACATAGTATATAGTCTTTTATTCTAAGTGAAAAGTTTCTCTTTAAGTCTCATGCAGATTCAGAAGTGTGAGCTAGTCTTGATCCATACCTACCCAGTTGGTGAAGACAGCCTTGTATCTGATCGTCCTAAAAAAGAGGTAAGTGCAGAAGTAATGGAAGAAGAGATCATTGTTAATTATTAATAAAAAATGCTGAGAAGATTTAGCATAAGAATGATCAGGTTGCCAACATCTTCTGATACAAAAATATGTAGAGTTTTGAAAGCAACCTGTATGGCAAAGTATCTAGGTTAGTTCTTTATGTTATAATTGTAGATTTTGAAAGTATTTTGTTTTGTTTGCCTGTTGATGTTTATTTTAAATAACTGTGTTCTCAAACCATACACAATGTGTATTGTTCTTCAAATTTCAGTTACTGTAATGGATTTCAATTGCTTTAATGACTTCTTACTCTGTAGAACTGTTTTTCTCCTCATTAGGAAAACAATACACTCTTTAATCAAAATACACTCCTGTAACAAAGAAATTAACTTTACCTATCTAGAGGGGTAAAAGACTAATTTCCAACCTTGGTTTTACTTTTCAAATAAATTTGAACAATTTTAAAGGAAGAGATGAGTCTGTTGATTGTTAAATGGATTCACATCACATAATATTCTCCATTGGTGGTCTGTGTTTAGAAATACAGATATGTGTGTTTGTATAACTATATTAAATGTGTATGTTCTTATTTTTGTTTTTTTATTTAGCATTACTTAATATAAATATGTGAAGTATTAATGATTTTTTTTATAGCTGATTGTTTTTTTTAGGTCATTATCTCTATCATTGTGTTTTATGTGGTTTCCAGTGTAAGCCCATTTTTTGTTAACTTTTCTGACTCTTTTGGTAATATGACATTATATTGACTCTACTTTGAGATAAGTAAGTAATTTACTTACAATAAATACTATTACCCTGGAATGAGTAAAATTTTGTTTCCTTGTTATAAGTAACTTTTTGCTGCCTTATACATTTCTTGGTGACAAAATATGATTGTAGTGATTTTCATTCTTTGTTATAAGTAGTAGTATCTGCAGAGGTTTGTCCTCTCCACAAAATTAATTATTTTTTCTACAGTATTTCTGTGGGGCACTTCAAATCAATTTTGCATATAGATAAATAGAAGTAAAAATTATAAATTAAAATATATATTTAAATCAAAGACTATTCTACGCTAAGTTTCAAGAGGACAGGGATTTTGCCTGTTCACTGCTGTATCCTCCAGTAGCTCACACAGTTTCTGGCAATTTATACAGTAAGTTCTCTTTAATACCTATCTGTTGAATGGATGAATGTATAAAAATGTATTACTAAAATAATGATTATGGTTAATTTATGGACCTTTTTCCCCTTAAATTCTCACAAGTAAAAGTACTTAATTTTCATGGGTTGAAGTAAAATATTTAGCACTAAGTTAAAATGTATTAAAGTTTTGTGGGTTTTTTTTTTCATACCTTTCTATAGTTGTCCCCCGTTTTAACCAGCGAAGTTCATAGTGTTCGTGCAGGACGGCATCTTGCTACCAAATTAAATATTTTAGTACAGCAGCATTTCGACTTGGCTTCAACTACTATTACAAATATTCCAATGAAGGTAGGCAGTTCTTTTTCTTGCTGTTTTGAAAGCTCTGCTTTTTAAATATTTGATACGTATTACTTATTTTAATGAACCTTAACTTTTTCTTCCCATATCATATTTTCTGTTTTGCTAGCACACATTCAGTGTCTTTGACCAGGTTAGTAAATAATGAAAAGCAACAAGAAAGGATCACAGAACAAAGTGCTGTATTTTTTTTTCCTAATAAGAACATTCTGTATCAGCTTTTTTGTTTTTAATTTTGTTCTCATTACTTTCATCAAAATATAATTTCTATCTGAAATGATTACTTTTTCTGTGATTCTTTTCCTGACAGTTGTTATTAGATTTTACTCACTTTGTGTGTTCTAGTAGATCTTTTCTTTCTTATATTTTTGTTCTTGCCTACCCAGTATAATGGTGTTTGTAACTAATAGGTCTAACTAGGGAAAAATAGATTATAGTTTTAAACAAGTTTATGATTCTAGCTGAAAAACATATGAGTCTTATGATTTTACTAATGGATTTTCTTAGGAATCTGTTACTATCTTGTCATTTTCATTATGTTATTTAGTTGTCTAAGACCAGAACAATGCCTGGCCCATAGAAAGCTTCAAATGAATTTTTACTGAGGGGAGTTACATTTAATTGTATTGATTATATTTACAAATATAAAGTAGTCAGTGTATCTAAAAATTTAAATTAGCTTTCTCATAAGTCCAGTTTCATTTTTTTTGCCACCATATGATGAAAACTAAATTGCGTGAGAAATGTAATCGTTTCATTATTAATTTCCTCCTTATACCACTGGCTGGCTCTTTAATAGAAATTATAGCCTTAACCAGTAGAACAGTTTAGGTGAGGCAGCAGTAAACAACTAAAATAGCATGATAGATGTACTTTAATATAATTTCATGAGTTAGAAAAATACTCTGAGGGTGACAGATACCTTGCTTTTTAAATTTGACCATATTTGTGTGCTACTGGTGTGACTCCTCAGCCTTTGTCTTTTTCTTGTAAATAGATAATATTGAAGTTTCTATTTACTGTTTAGTGAGGACAAGTTACTAAACTTGTTTATTAGTCTGTATTTGCTATTTTATATAATTGGTGCTTGCTAATTTACTATAGGTATTTAAAGATGCTATTTCCTCCTTTAATCAACTATTTTACATTGAGTAAACTATTTCAATTACATCATACTTGTGTATAAAAAGTATTGGCAGGACAATGCATTCAGAGTAAAAAAATTTCTAAAATTTCTAGATGAACCATCTATGTTAATCTGACATAACATAAGAAAAATCACTACTTTATTACTGATATGTAGCCAGTAGTTTTTTAATATAGTTTATATTGCTGTGGAAAATTATTGCATCTTTAAATAGATTAATTACTGAGCAAACTATCCCCTATTATAGCTAATTATTGTTGGGTATATTTGATCTCACTTTAAGCAAAATGAATAATTACTTCATTGTTTTAAAAACAAAACCAAGTTATTTTAAATTTTGCTTTAAGGAAGAACAACATGCTAACACATCTGCCAATTACGATGTGGAGCTACTTCATCACAAAGATGCACATGTAGATTTTCTGAAAAGTGGTAAGTAAGAGACGTTGGAAAATACTATTTTGTAAGATCTAACATATGAAAGCATACTAACAGCTTTGAGAAGTTCTTGAGTAAATAAACCTGATTGACTTTAGTTCATCCCATTCCAAACTTACCTGACAATATCACCCATTAATGGCCGTGGAACTAGTGTTCTATTGAATTTACTTTGGGAAAGACTAGGCTAATGGAACAAATACAGACATACCTCATTTTATCATGCTTTGCTTTATTGTGCTTCACGGATGTTGCGTTTTTTTACAAATTGAATGTTTGTGGCAACCTGGGTTGAGCAAATCTTTGGTGACATTTTTTCAATAGCACTTGCTCACTTCATGTCTCTGTGTCACATTTTGGTAATTCTCACAGTATGTCAAACTTTTTCATCATTATTTTTGTTATGGTGATCTGTGATTAATGATCTTTGATGTTGCTCTTGTAAATTGTTTTGGGGTGCCACAAACTGTACCCATATAAGACAGAGAACTTCTTCCATAAATGTTGTGTGTGTTCTCACTGCTCCACTGACTGGCTATTCCCCATCTCTTTCCCTGTCCTTGGGCCTCCCTATTCCCTGAGACACAACAATATTGAAATTAGGCCAGTCAATAACCCTACAGTGGCTTCTAAGAAAGGAAGAGTTGCACATCTCTCACTTTATTTTTTTTTCATGGAAAGGCATTTTATTTTAAATACAGCAGTGTGTACATGTCAATCCCAAACTCCCAATCTATCCTTCCCCCTCTCCCTTCCCCCCTGGTAACCATAAGTTCATTCTCTAAGTCTGTGAGTCTGTTTCTGTTTTGTAAATAAGTTCATTTGTATCAGTGATATCATATGATATTCGTTTTTCTCTGTCTCACTTCACTTAGTATGGTAATCTCCAGGTCCATCCATGTTGCTGCAAATGGCATTATTTCATTCTTTTTAATGGCTGAGTAATATTCCATGGTATATATGTACCACATCTTCTTTATCCATTCTTCTGTCACTGGACATTTAGGTTGCTTCCATGTCTTGGCTATTGTAAACAGCGCTTCAGTGAACATTGGGGTGCGTTTATCCTTTTGAACCATGGTTTTCTCTGGATATATGCCCAAGAGTGGAATTGCTGGATCATATGGTAGCTCTATTTTTAGTTCTTTAAGGAACCTCCTTACTGTTCTCCATAGTGGCTGTATCAATTTACATTTCTACCAATAGTGCAAGAGGGTTTCCTTTTCTCCACACCCTCTCCAGCATTTATTGTTTGCAGATTTTTTGATGATGGCCATTCTGACCAGTGTGAGGTGATATCTCATTGCAGTTTTGATTTGCATTTCTCTAGTAATTAGTGATGTTGAGCATCTTTTCATATGCCTCTTGGCCAGCTGAAGCTATGTCTTCTTTGGAGAAATGTCTCTAGGTCTTCTGCCCATATTTTGATTGGGTTGGGTTTTTTTGATATTGAGCTGCATGAGCTGTTGGTAAATTTTGGAGACTAATCCCTTTTTGGGTCGCATTATTTGCAAATATTTTCTCCCATTCTGTTGGTTGTCTTTTCATTTTGTTTATGGTTTCCTTTGCTGTGAAATGTCTTTCACTTTAAATCAAAAGTTAGAAATGATTAAGCTTAATGAGGATGGCATGTCGAAAAGCCAGAACAGACTGAAAGTGAGGCCTCTTGCACCAAACAGTTAGCCAAGTTGTGAATGCAAAGGAAAAATTCTTGAAGGAAATTAAAAGTGCTACTTTAGTGAACACACAAATGATAAGAAAGTGAAACAGCCTTATTGCTGATATGGAGGAAGTTATAGGGGTCTGGGTAGAAGATCAGACCAGCCACAGCATTCCCTCAAGCCAAAGCCTCATCTATAACAAGGCCCTAACTCTCTTCAATTCTGTGAAGGCTGAAAGAGGTGAGGAAGATACAGAAGAAAAGTTTGAAGCCGGCAGAGGATGGTTCATGATGTTTAAGGAAAGAAACTGTCTCCATAACATGAAAGTGCAAGGTGAAGCAGCAAGTGCTGATATAGAAGCTGCAGCAAGTTATCCAGAAGATCTAGGTCAGATAATTCATGAAGGTGGCTGCACTAAACAGATTTTCAGTGTAGATGAAACAGCCTTCTATTGGAAGAAGGTGTCATCTAGGACTTTGATGGCTAGAGAGGAGAAGTCAGTGCCTGACTTCAAAGCTTCAAAGGACAGGGTGACACTCTTATTAGGGGCTAATGCAGCTGGTAACTTTAAGTTGAAGCCAAAGCTTATTACCCTTCTGAAAATCCTAGGGCCCTTAAGAATTACACTAAATCTACTCCACCTGTGCTCTGTCAGTACAACAACAAAGCCTGGATAACAGCACATCTCTTGACAACATGGTTTACTGATTATTTTAAGCCTACGATTTAGCCTACTGCTCAGAAAAAAAGGTTTCTTTCAAAATATTACTGCTCATTGACAGTACACCTGGTCACTCAAGAGCTCTGATGGAGACATACAATGAGATTAATGTTTTCTTGCCTGCTAATGCAACATCCTTTCCACAGCACATGGATCAAGGAGTAATTTTGACTTTCAGGTCTTACTATTTAAGAAATATATTTCATAAAGCTATAACTGCCATAGGTAGTGAGTCCTCTGATGGATCTTGGCAAAGAAAGTTGAAAACCTTCTGGAAAGGATTCACCGTTCTGGATGCTGTTAAGAACATTTGTTTTTTATGGGAAGAGGTCAAAATATCAACGTGAACATGAGTTTGGAAGAAGTTGATTCCAACCCTCTTGGATGACCTTGAGGGGTTTAAGACTTCAGTGTTCATTATTATTTTAACATCTGTTTACTCTGAACTCCATTAAGGCAAAAAGTGCTCACTGTTACATCTTCTTATATATTTACCTTACAGATTCCTCATTTTATGTTTCTTCTAATAAATTTATTGGGATTCAGTACAATGAGTTGTGCATTTTAGATTCCTGAAGCTTTCTACATAACCATGTTATTTTATCATTTAATGGTGTCAGAGGATAGTAGTTGTAGATTCTTAAAATTAAAAAAAAATTGCTGTTGATTTTTAGTGTAGTGACTGAAATGATTAAATTAATTAATGAGAAATTTAGAGGAAAACAAAGTACTTACTTTACTAATAACTGATATCCAAACCCAATTTGGTATTTTTCTAGGAGACTTTCTAAAAAAGATGTTCTCCCAGAGGTATTTTCTGTTATAGACCTTAAACTCTTGGAAATCTTGTCAAACATTTGAAGTTTGTGATTATTTAGTAATGTTATTATTTCTCTAACTTATTTTTAAAGGTGATAACCACTTAAGTGGAAGCAGTAGAGAAGGCTCATTTAAAGAAACAATAACATTAAAGTGGTGC
This sequence comes from Physeter macrocephalus, assembly GCF_002837175.3. Classification (NCBI taxonomy): domain Eukaryota; kingdom Metazoa; phylum Chordata; class Mammalia; order Artiodactyla; family Physeteridae; genus Physeter; species Physeter macrocephalus. The sequence goes on along the minus strand of NC_041219.1, from coordinate 74,175,440 downwards.
ACACCAAGGACAAATAACATTGGTAGGTATTTTTAAATAATTGAAAGAGAAAAGAATAATCAAAAGATTCTTTAAGTATTGTGTAGGGATTATTTGTTTCTTTTTGAATTTTTGTTTTTCATTGTTTTAGAGGATCAAGGAACAAGCTTTTGTTTTTGCTTGTTTTTCCTCTTTTAATTGTGGAAATATTTCTTTGTATTCTTTCAAATCAGTGTTTTCTTCTATTTCAGAATTACACTATTGCACTGGCGCTTATCGAATTTCACCCGTAGATGTAAATAGTAGACCTTCCTCCTGCCTTACTAATTTTCTTCTAAATGGTAACTTTCATCATTTAATTGTTTTAACTGAGATTATGACAAGTGAAATCATTAGTGAGAATATGTGAAAATGTGAATTCTCGAAAAGCTGTTTTCTTCAATATAGTCTAACCATTTTATTTCCCAAAGATGTTTTAAATTTATATAATGGTAAATACCCTTTAACAGTTTTACTAATGTTTAAAAATAAGTTGGCTTTGTCTTTCAGACTATTGTATCTAAGTAAATTTACTTAATATATTTTTTAGAATTTTTATTTTAAAAATTTGACATTTAGAGTCTAAGTTGATTTTTTTTGGAAGATAGAATAATATAGACTTGTTTATCTTGGCCTATTGAATTGTAAATTACAAAACATATATGGAATTATTTCTCTTTAAACACGATATCTTTATTATAAATAAACATCTTATTTTCAATAATATACCATATGATTCTTACAGATATGACTTTAAATCCAGTGTTTCCTTGTGTAAAAAAATTTTTAAAAAATTATTGAATTCCATTTGCTAAATCTAAATTCTGATGGCTCCTCTGATGATTCTTATAATAATTAGGTTTTGGAACCACTGTTGTAAAGAGTTACTCTGCCTTTATCATAAGGTTAATTTCATTGTTATATTAAGCACTGTTTGATTATCAGATTATGTAATGTTCAGATTAAATAACATTTGGTCATGTAAAGTAGCAAGTAGTTAAAGTAACAGTGCCAATAAGGAGGTATTGTAGAAGTGAACTGAGACTTGCTTTCTCCCCCAAATGGTTTGTAGCTTTGATAACCTAAGGGTTATATAAGAGTTGTCCCACTTTTCTTCTTGATGTCCAGGAAAAAAATTTTGTATGAACTTGTAATTGAATGAATTATATAACCAAACATTACACCAGAGACCACTGTACTTACTTTGGAAAACTGTGTAACTGTGTAAGCTTGGAGAAGCAAAGAGAAAGCTAAGGCTAGAATGCAGATTTTTAGGACTTGATATGCAGATACACTCAATTAGCAATGCTGGTTAAAATATGAAAAGCAATAAATAAAATGAAAAATCTAGACATAAATCTTAAGGGAAGAACTAAGAGCCCTTTGGATTTCATTACTGATAGAGTAATCTTGTTTTTGACAGGTCGTTCTGTTCTATTGGAACAACCACGAAAGTCAGGTTCCAAAGTCATTAGTCATATGCTTAGTAGCCATGGAGGAGAGATTTTTTTGCACGTCCTTAGCAGTTCTCGATCCATTCTAGAAGATCCACCTTCAATTAGTGAAGGATGTGGAGGAAGAGTTACAGACTACCGGATTACAGTAAGACTCTTACTATCTATAAATTTTGAGTCTGTCATTCAGCAAGTACATAGAGTACCTAGTATATGCTAAGATCTGTGGCAAAAGAAGTTTTGAGAAGTTGGTTTTTTATTATTTTAATTAGGTGAATTTCCTGCAGTACTTGCTCAAAAGAGCTGTTTAGCACTATGTTGTCTTCCTTACATACTCAGTGTATGCTGAAAAGTATCTGAATAGCATTGACACACACTGGAATTATAGGAGAGAATGGAAGTTGATTCAAACTAATATTTTAGGTGGAATTTTATTTCTAATAACTTAAGTGCCAAGCATAAACATTTGAAAGTTTGGATTCTGCTACTTTGAAATAGCACTATAAATTTTTATATTATTGAGAGGTGCATACAAGGAAATTTTATCTATTTTTGGTAGAAATTGTATTGTTCTGATTTGAATTTTTCACTCTTCCACCCCTTTGATATTTAATGGCTGTCTACTTTTTAAGGTGGTTATAAAAATTAAATGTGAATGATGTATATGAATATACTTTGTAAATCACAAAGTGTTTTGTACTGTAATTGTTTTTGATTAGGCTTTTCATTTTTACATAATTTTTTAAATAAGGAGAAAGCTAGTAAGTATTCATTGTAGAAAATTTAGAAAATGTAGATTCTTTTTATAAAAAAAAGCAAAAACAAAGGCTATCAATTACCTGTAATTCCATCATTCAAAGATAACCACTGTTAACATTTTGATGTTGTATTAAGGTAATTTTTAAGTAAGCAAAATGGTATTCTAATGTGATGAACTTATTCTTTTATCTGCATATAATAGAAAAGAGTTAAATTATAGAAGTGAAGAAAAATGAGTGTTTTTAAAAAGTGGAAAGAACCATGAATGTATTAATGTTTGAAGCTTTCTTCATCTCCACTGAATAAAGGCTGATAGGTTTCATGTTCAAAAAGAAGGGAAGAAATTAGTGTGTGGAGGGCGGGCTGTTAGAGAAAATGCTTTGTTGCATATCACAGGACAGACGACCTCAGGGGAACAGACTGTTACATGTAATCCGTACTGAAACATTAGAAAATAGTTTCTAATTTTATCTTATTTGGTTATCATTAGGATTTTGGTGAATTTATGAGGGAAAACAGATTAACTCCTTTTCTAGACCCCAGATATAAAATCGATGGAAGTCTTGAGATCCCTTTGGAAAGAGCAAAAGATCAGTTAGAAAAACACACCCGTTACTGGCCTATGATTATTTCACAGACCACCATCTTTAACATGCAAGCGGTAAGTGTTAAATAGTTTCAGTTTTTCTTCTAGATTAGTTATGTATTCTTTACAGATAACATTTATCAAGCAAAGAATGAAATATAAGAGTTTGCTACAGTTAAAGAATTAGTAATAGAAAATGGAAGTGATGGTTATAGATTAGCTTTCCATGGTGATGTTTAAAATCAATTCAAGTACTGTATAGATGCTTCGATACTTATTTTTCACGACAGATTTTCTTTTTCTTTCTTTCTTTCTTTTTTTTTTTTTTTAAATGGAACAGGTAGTTCCATTAGCCAGTGTTATTGTGAAAGAATCTTTGACAGAAGAAGATGTGTTAAACTGTCAAAAAACAATATACAACTTAGTTGATATGGAAAGAAAAAATGATCCTCTACCAATTTCCACAGTTGGTACAAGAGGAAAAGGCCCTAAAAGGTAGGATTTTTTTCTTTCTTTCTCATATATCACATTTTCTTGATACTTACTGTTTTTTTGAGCTAACTTATTCCATATGTAAATTATATATGTTTGGGGGTGTGTATATACACATACATATGATTAAGATGAAATGATATAGAATATAAAAGAGCAGAATTAGATACATTATCGCTTAGAATTGCACCGTTGGAAGAGAAAGGAAACCCATGTTTAATTATTTATTTTAACTTTATCAGTAACAAGTGACACTTGGATATTATTTAAAGAGTATTTTGTAAGAACATTATTTTAAATCTTTACTTTAGAGATGAACAGTACCGTATCATGTGGAATGAATTAGAAACGCTTGTCAGAGCCCATATCAACAATTCGGAGAAACATCAAAGAGTCTTGGAATGTCTAATGGCATGTAGGAGCAAACCCCCAGAAGAAGAAGAACGAAAGAAACGAGGAAGAAAAAGGGAGGACAAAGAGGACAAGTCAGAGAAAACAGTGAAAGATTATGAACAGGAGAAATCTTGGCAAGATTCAGAGAGGTGATTTGTTAATTAAATTAACATAGCACTGTGGTGCCTTTTGGCATATCCCATTCTACATGTAGCACATTTGAACATTCACACCTTATTTATTAGTACTTCATTTAATATGTGTTTATTGTACTTTATTATTTTATCATTCTTCAAGTCTGGAAGGTCTTTCTTGGGCTTAAAGAGGTATGATTTTTTTTTTTTACTATTGGGGCAAAGATAGTGTTTAATTTTTTTCCTAATTAACTTCTGAAAGTCATAATACATGATTTTTGGTATCAGTAGTTGCTTTTATGTGTTATGAGCATCAAAGGCATAGTTTTATTTCTTTATTCAGTGAATACTTATTAAATGCCCATGATGTGCCAGGCACTTGGCATACGATCCCTGCCCTGGAAGAATGTACAGTATTGTGTAGAGGTAGGCAAGTAAATGAGCGATTTACAGCAAAGTGTGGCAGATGCTATTATAAAAATAGGCATAGGAAACCCTTGAAAGCATGAAAGATCATAGTCCTATTCTGAAAACCTTCCTCAGTAGTACACTCTTTTCCTCAGTTTGTGATTTATATAGTGGTCAGGGTTAAATTTGGAAAAAAACGTAAAAAGTAATAAAGGTCTATAAATAAAAATATCATGACATATTATCAGTAGTTGGCTTTATCTTCTACCTCCTTGCCAGAAATCAGGCAGAGAACCAGGTAACTATTACAATGGCAATGTAGTCAGTCCTTAAAAACAGAACTTACTATGGAAAATTTGAAACTTAATCCAAGAGTAGAATAAAGAGTTAACTATTATCTACTTTTAAAAGTTAATCAATTCATGGCAGATCTCATTTCATATATATTCACATCCATTCCCCTCACCACTACCACCCTCCACCTCCCCCACCTGAATATTTTGAAGCTAATTCTGGAAAGTGTATTATTTCATTCATAAATAAGTAGGACACTTTTATTCCCTTTGGCCTTAGAGGTTCACTTCTTCCTTAGTGCTGCTGAGTTTCTGAAACAGAATTGTCTTGCTTTAAGAAGAGGGGGGAAAGAATATTCTCTTTCAGATCCCACTGATCTTCAAGTATATGAAATTCAAAATAAGCTTGGAGTTAAGTTCCTGCCTTAAGGAACATAAGTACATTTCCACAGTACATAAACTAGGGAACAAATGCTAGTAGATTTCTTAATCTTATTTGTAATTTGAAATAGTATTTTGTCTATATCTTTAGAAATTAAAATTGTGAATTATCTTCCAAAGATCACATTATTTGGTTTTTTTCTTGAATTTTATTTTATTTTTTATACAGCAGGTTCTTATTAGTTACCTATTTTATACATATCAGTGTATATATGTCAGTCCCAATCTCCCAATTCATCACACCACCAACAACCCCCTGCCACTTTCCCCACTTGGTGTCCATACATTTGTTCTCTGCATCTGTGTCTCAATTTCTGCCCTGCAAACCGGTTCATCTGTACCATTCTTCTAGGTTCCACATATATGCATTAATACACAATATTTGTTTCTCTCTTTCTGACTTACTTCACTCTGTATGACAGTCTCTAGATCCATCCGTGTCTCTACAAATGACCCAATTTCGTTCCTTTTTAT
>NC_041219.1:74157107-74168982 GCF_002837175.3 Physeter macrocephalus | reverse complement strand
TTTCTGCATACAGGTCTTTTGTCTCCCTAGGTAGGTTTATTCCTAGGTATTTTATTCTTTTTGTTGCAACAGAGATCACATTATTTCTGACCTTTAAAATTTTACCTTTATAAATTCTTCTTCATTTTCTTTTATAATTTTAGCTCCATTTTACAGTTGACTACGTTACTGAATTACTGCATTATAGGGAGGAAAAGGGAAACTTGTGTTTAAATTCGTTAAGTTCTCTTACCTGATTTTAAATTGAGGTATAGCTTCTTATTTGTTCCTAGGCTTATGTTGTGAGAGCCAGGTATCTTTTATTGATTGGTATGTAAAGTCTAGTTTAATTAATGAGCCATTCAGATTTCTAAAAATTTAAACTTTTACGTTTTTATTACTTGTCCCTCTGAAAGATTAAAAGGAATCTTAGAACGTGGAAAAGAAGAGTTGGCTGAAGCTGAGATTATCAAAGATTCACCTGATTCCCCAGAACCTCCAAATAAAAAGCCCCTTGTTGAGATGGATGAAACTCCACCAGTAGAAAAATCAAAAGGTAAGGTAGAACTGCGGTAACTATGTTTGTAAAAAGTTTTCCAGTTTAGTTCTGTTGTATGGTGTCCTTTTATGTTGTGTGTGAGGAAGAGCTACTCACTGCTCCTGATGTTGTTTAGGAGACCCTTTGTTCACAGCCTTGGAAAATAAAGGCAGTAAATACATTTGTCAGCTTTTTTTTTTTTTTTAATTTTAATTTATTTTTGACTGCGTTGGGTCTTTGTTGCTGTGCATGGGCTTTCTCTAGTTGCGGTGAGCGGGGGCCGGTCTTCGTTGAAGTGCGCCGGCTTCCCACTGCGGTGGCTTCTCCTGTTGTGGAGCATGGGCTCTAGGTGCATGGGCCTCAGCAGTTGTGGCAGGCAGGCTCAGTAGTTGTGGCTCTCGGGCTCAAGAACGCAGGCTCAGTAGTTGTGGCACATGGGCTTAGTTGCTCCGCGGCATGTGGGATCTTCCCGGACCAGGGCTCGAACCCGTGTCCCCTGCATTGGCAGGCAGATTCTTAAACACTGTGCCACCAGGGAAGTCCCATTTGTTAGCTTTAAAGGAAACATAGTATCATAGCTTTATTAATGAAGCCTTTGGAAGATAAACACTTTTACTATAAAGTCTGTGGTTTAAGAAATTTTAATTACATATACTTGAATCTATGTATGTTCCTAACATTATACTAAGTGCTAGGTTATTGAGGACAGACTCTTTTCTCTTTACTGAACTTAGGGAAGGATCTAATATCCCCATTTATTGATAAATTAAAATGTCTTGTGAATGGGTTTCAGTAAAGGTATTACAAACAATATTTTTACTGTAATACCTTTTATGTCTTAGTTATAGGCTGAAAAGCTGAATTTCCTCTTGAGGAATTCTAGCAGTCAGAGATAGGATTTGGGTTTGGAAGTGCCTGAAATCACTGTAGGCCTTAGTTATCTTGAAGGTAAACTAAATTCAGTTCTTTCAGGGTAAATGGGAAATGGTATGACAAAGGACTGAGTTCTTACCACTGTGCCTTTACATAAGACCTCAGAGCTAGTTAAAATTATTGGCAGCTCATCCTAGGGAGAAGGTGGGATTGTTTGTTTTTTTATATACTACTGTTGTAGTATATATTGTCCAGTTCACTGATTTCTTTGAAATTAGAGATAAGGGCGATCTTCTCATATTTGTCTTTCAGGCATTTGCCAGGGTACCTGGAAAATAATGGGATTTAAATAAATGTCTATTGGTAAATTATTCTATTACTCACATGCCACTGCTGATTAGGATGAGGTTAATTTAGGTTTAATCTAAGCAATGCTTCAACACTGTTTGGAAAATAGAACTCTAAAAATTATTTATAGTAGCAAAAAGTTGCAAGCAACTGAAACATGAATTAGCAAGAGAATGACTTAAATGATGGTGTGTCCATAGGGTGGAATTTATAAAGCCCCAGAATAACTATTTTCACAAATACCCACTCTTTCCTTTCACTAATGTATATCATTCAGATTTTAACTTAAGTAACTACTTTTTCAGGAAAGACTTCCCTGAGGACCTCCTTTCACAATTAAGTCAGGTACTTCTTTGTGTTTCCATTGCATCCCATGATTAATACTATGGTAGCACTTAGAGTACTGCATTGACATTGCTGATTGATATGTTGCCTCTACTGTTCGGCTGAAACATTTCGAAGGCAGGGGCTTTTAAAATTTTACTTTTGTAAATTTTCACTACCACCCACTGCAGTCCCTGGTTCATAGTAGAAGTTCAATTATTATTTATTAAATGAAAAAGTTAATGAATTAATGTATAATAAGTTGAATTTAAAATGCAGGTTACACAACCATATATACCATGATGTCCACTTTATTTTAAAAGAAGTTTTTATACACATATGCACTAGAGCATGTCACTTAGATGAAATATCAGCTATAATTCAATTAAATAGATCCCTGAAGCTTTTCACCCTGGAAACTATATAGAGTGGCCCATATGAGAAGCAACTTGATTGCAAATCACTGCCTGCCCTTGTAACTTTCCATTCAAGACTGGTACTTGCAACTTGTTTGTTTCTTTTTTCATTCTATTTTACATCCTAAGTCATATGTCTCTTCTGATCAGCAATTTGATATGGGTCTTTTATTGTACCTCAGTTTCATCTGCTTTGGAAAATAACTTCCTAGGACTCTCCAAAGTGAATTTTGTGCTTGCTGTGTAGTCTGCATGGAAGGTTGGGCTATTCCAAACATGCCCTATAGATTTGGTGAAAATCTGTTCACCTCTCTTTGTGTAATGCAATAATAGAAAAACCAAAATGTAATTTTATTGCTATAGATGGGCATTAAAAAAAATATGTATAGTTGTTGGAGCAGCAGTATTATGGGTGATTTATCCCTTCTTTATATGTTTTGCTGTTTTCTACATTTTATCTAATGAATATGTATTAGTTTTATAATAAGAAAAAATGTTTCTAATTTGTTATTATGGAAAATTTATATGCAGTAATATAAACTCTCTCTGGTGCACAGTCTGTGAGTTTAGACCTTGTATACAGTTGTGTAACAGCATCTACCCCAGTCGGATATAGAACAGTTGTGCTTGTCCTACACTGCCCTACCCCCAATCCCTCATAACCATGGATGTGTCTTCTTCGCCCTATGATGTGCCTTTCTCAGAATGTCATATAAAAAAAATCATAGAGTGTGCTGCCTTTTGAGGTTGGCTTATTTCATAGAACATAATGCATTTGTGATTCATCTGTGTTGTGTGTTTATCATTAGTTGTTTTTTTTTTAAAATTCCATTGTATATGACTGACTTTATTAGAAAGTGCCAACTCATTTTTCCAAGTGGCTGTACATGTGCATTCCCACCAGCAGTTAGTGAGAGTTCTGGTTGTTCTGCACCCTTGACAGCACTTGGTATTGTCACGATTTTTTTTTCTCTCCTAGTAAGTTTGTAGTAGTATTTCCTTGTGGTTTTAATTTATATTTTCTCTCATGACTAATGATGGTGAGCGTCATTTCATTTGCTTATTTGCCAACTGTATATCTTCTTTGATGAAGGTCCATTCAGATATTTTGCTCGTTTTTATGGTTGTTTGGGGGGTTTTTATTGTTGAATTTTGAGAATTTTTAATTTATTCTGGGTACAAATCTTATGTTGAATATGTGATTTGCAAATGTTTTCTCCAAGTCTCTGGATTGTCCCTCTCCTGAGAGCGACTTTTGCAGAGCAGAAGTTTCTAATTTTGATGAAGTTCAATATATAAATTTTTTTCTTTTATGATGTGCTTTTGGTGTTATATGTGAGAAATCTTTGCTAACCCAAAGTCACAAAGGTTTATTTCTATGTTTTCTTTTAGGGGGTGCTATAATTTTATTTATCTATTTCTTTATTTATTTTTATTGAAGTATAGTTGATGTATAATATTATATGTTACAGATGTACAGTATAGGTTCACAATTTTTAAATGTTATGCTCCATTTATAGTTATTATAAAATATTAGCTGTATTCCCAGTGTTGTACAATATATCCTTGTAGCTAATTTTATGCATAATAGTTTATACCTCTTAACCCCCTCCCCCCTTCCCTCCTCCCACTGGTAACCCTTCCCCCTTTCTTCTCCCCACTGGTAATTACTAGTTTGTTTTCCATATCTGTGAGTCTGCTTCTTTTTTGTTATATTCACTAGTTTGTTGTATTTTAGAGATTCCACATATAAGTGATATCATACAGTATTTGTCTTTCTCCGTCTGACTTCTTTCACTTAGCATAATACCCTCCAAGTCCATCTGTGTTGTTGCATATGGCAAAATTTCATTCCTTTTTGTGGCTGAGTAGTCTCCCATTGTATGTATGTGTATATATGTATACATACATATATATACAGACACCCCCCACACACACACCGCATCTTTATTCATCTGTTGATGGACACTTAGGTTGCTTCCATATTTTGACAATTGTAAATAATGTTGCTATGAACATTGGGGTGCATGTATCTTTTTGAATTAGTGTTTTTGGGTTTTTTTGGATATATACCCAGGAGTGGAATTACTGGGTCATATGATGGTTCTATTTTTAGTTTTTTGAGAAACCTCCATACTGTTTTCCACAGTGGATGCACCAATTTACATTCCCACCAACAGTGCACAAGGGTTCCCTTTTCTCCATATCCTTGCCAGCGTTTGTTATCTGTGTTCTTTCTGACAGTAGCCATTCTCACAGGTGTGAGGTGATATCTCACTGTGGTTTGATTTTCATTTCCCTGATTATTACTGATTTGAGCATCTTTTCATGTGCCTGTTGGCCATCTGTATTTCCTCTTTGGAAAAATGCCTATTTGGGTCTTTTGCCCATTTTTAAATCAAGTTGTTTGTTTGTTTTGATGTTGAGTTGTAAGGGCTGTTTTTATATTTTGGATGTTAACTCCTTATCAGTCATATCATTTGCAAATATTTTATCCCATTTGGTAGGTTGTGTTTTTGTTTTGTTGATGGTTTCCTTTGCTGTGCAAAAGCTTCTAAGTTTAATTAGGTTCCATTTGTTTATTTTTGCTTTAGGAAACAGATCAGAAAAAAATAATTGCTATGATTTATGTCAAAGAGTATTCTGCCTATGTTTTCCTCTAGGAGTTTTATGGTTAATGGTCTTACATTTAGGTCTTTAATCCATTTTGAGTTTATTTTTGTATATGGTGTTAGAGAATGTTTTTTGCCTTTTCTATTGTGCAGAAAAGGGTTAACTATAGCAGGCCTGAGGCTATTATCATTAGAAAAGCCTGCTTTCAAGTTTGGCCCTTGGCTGACATCTGGGAATATGGCTTTTGAAACATTCCCCAAATGATGAAGTTATTTTGCCTTATATCTGAACTGAGCACCTGTTTTCCTTCTGGGAGTCTGGAATTTTGGTAGTTGTAGTTAGGCAGGGAATGCCTACGTGACCAGCCCCCAGAAAAACCTTGAACTCTGGAGTCTTAAATGTGCTTTTCTGGCAGAAATATTGTACACACATCGCTGCATTTTTGCCGCTGGAGGGAGTATGCACTCTTGTGTGAACCCTCATGGGAGGGAGAGAGCATGGAAAGCCTGCAAATGGATTCCTCTAGTCTTTGAATACTGTGCTTTTCCCCACACTGGTTTGGCTATGTGTCCTTACTGTGCTGTTGTAACGATTCCTAGCTGTGACTGTAACTTTATGTTTAGTCATTTGAGTCCTTCCAGCAAATCACTGAATCTCTAGTAGGTGGTCTTGGGGACCCCTAAACACATACAAATTTTAGAATAAAGGGAAGATGATATTGCTTAAATTATATAAAGTAAACAATAGACTAAGGGGTAAATTTGTTACGTTTGTAAATTTTGAAGTAATGAATTATTTTACCTTTGTTCTCTTTCAAATATTACACCAGGGCCAGTGTCCTTATTATCCTTATGGAGTAATAGAATCAATACTGCCAATTCCAGAAAACATCAGGAGTTTGCTGGACGTTTGAACTCTGTTAATAACAGAGCTGAGTTATATCAACACCTTAAAGAGGAAAATGGGTTTGTATTCATTATTGTAGAAATTAGTTTTGTTAATTGCCTTATAGTAAGTTAAAAAAAATAAATGCTGCTTGTTTGTTGTGTTCAGCAATTTTTTAATTACTTATAATAACTTTTATCTTATTACTTATAATATTATGGACTCATACATGTTACTTATGAAGAGAAAAAAAATTACCTTCTTTGATTCTTGGTACTTGTAAAAGACCTGATATTATTGATTGTAACCATGAATGTTCATTAAACATCATAGAGGGAAAAATTGTAGAGAAAACATAGTATGCAACACTGACTCTTGTATAAAATAACAGGGAGAAAATATTTTCCTAGTAAGTAATACAGTATTAGGAATATTGATTTTAACTGAATAAATCTAAAATCTAAAAATAATTGAAGATTTATTAGAATAAATCTAAAATAATTTAAATGGTTATTTTAATCTTTTTTGGAAGAAATTCTCTTAAAAATGTATTGATAAAGGAATTTCTTTAGTGGAAAAGGAAATAAATCCTTGCCAAAATGGAAGAGATTTTTCCTTAGTTTTGCTTGGATCAGTATAGTGATAAAAACCAGTGGCCTTTGAAATGAAAGCTTGGGGAAGTCATGTAATCTCTCTGGGCCTGCCTCAATTTTCACTCATTTGCAAAATGAGAAAGTTAAACTAACTAGGGGGAACCCTAACTTTAGTCATTTTCTAAAGTGCTTACCTTCTTCTGTTCTATGACTATATTAAATTTTAATTTCATTTAAAAGTTAGATAAGGAGAAAAAATATTGGTAGTTAATGAATGTTTTATTTTACCAACTGATTTTTTTCCTCCTATTTTTCAGAATGGAGACAACAGAAAATGGAAAAGCCAGCCGGCAGTGAAAGTGACTTGAGCAACTGAATTTAGTATATTGCATAAATATTTTGGATGGAATTTGATATAAGAACTTTTACAGCAAGATTGTATAGTTATGTTGCCTGGACTGGTTTTTACATTTTTAAAATATTTCAACTAACTTTATCTTTTTTGTATTAATTGTAAAATTGGCACATATGTCAGAAATATACATTTGTCCTCCCAAATTAAACAAATTTATTTTATGGTAAAGGGTGTTCCCTCTGGAAATGTTTTTTAAAAAGTTCTTAGGCTTCTCTTTGCCAAATAAAACTCTTAAAATATCTGAAATGCAAAATATCAGAGTATTCTTTAGGAAAAAGATAATATATAATGGCTGACAATTTTGAGACATTTTTAAGAAATTTTAACAGACTTTGGGTGAGATTTACATTTAATATAAAATATTGCCTATGAACCTGCAGCATATGCAGTGCTTTTCCAAAAAATAATGTTTTTCTGTTTGTTTATTTTGTATCTTAATTTAAGTTGTTTTTTGTGTGTGTTGCCTACTTAAAAGCAGAGTTTTCAGGTAGTTGGGGTAAATTTATGTTTACCCATATTGGATGATGTTATATATACTTTTTATGCTAAAAACTTATTGTTCATTAACTTTTCATGTTGAAAGAGAAGCATGAAGGAGATTGCTTTGCAGACTTGGAAGAAAGAAAAGTTACTGTGTTACTTGTTTTAATCCCAGAAAAGAATCTTGGTCTCCTCATCTCTCAGAAATGTCATGGTTATATGGTGTATATTTGGTGAGTCTTCTTCCTGTGCTGCTTCTGGAAGCTCATAACATGTTGCAAGAAACATGTTATTTCAATGTTAAATGCTAATTCTAGGCTTGTCATTTTTCCTTGAGTATCTATTAGAGAAGGGGAAAAGCTCTTGGTTTAAATATAGAGATTCAGTATTTTTTATTTAAAAAAAAATAACTGGTGGTTAAATAAGGGTTCAGCAGGCTTGTCAATCCAGTGAAATATACATTGTTCTCCTTTTTCAACTCCTGTATCATTCTTAGCCCTTGCATCTGCCCTCTCCCCTAAGCTAGAGCCATTTTTATTCCTTACCACTGTGTTTAGATATATACCACTCAAAAGCATGACCAGGCCTAATTAGTGCCTAGACTTGCAAGATTTCAGGAGCTGTAACCCAGTACTGAATTATTGGATCATATTTACTTGTGGTTGAGTTCTGACCTTTTGTGTCTCATCCTTGATACCCATTCAGCTTGTACCAAGTTGGAGTCCCTGCTTTAGTTCTTGATTCAAAAATCTTTTCTTTATAACCCATTTCAAAGACACTTTTTTAACTCTCAATCTGTGCTTTCTCATGTGCTAAGGCCATGCTACTTGTTGACAGTCTTATCTACATTTCAGTTGCCATTTTTAAGTATTATTTTTGCATATATACTGCTGTTACTGTGTTCTACCAACTGGTAGAATGTTTCTGTGGCTGCATTTTGAAGTACTGTATGAGTAGCTTTCTATATTATTCCATATATTGTTGGTGGTTAAGATTGTCCAGCAGACTCATTCTACCTGCTTAACTAGATGCCTTTTGAGCACCTAAAATTGAGCTCCTCCTCCACCTCCCACAGAGCATCAAGCTATATATTCTTGGTCTTATCTTGAGATACATAGTACAGCCTTTTGGTGGAAGTGACTGTTTTAGGACAGAAATAGAAGAATGACTGGTAGTTGTTGGCTCTTCTAAAACAGGATCCATATTGAGGATTTACTAGTCAAGAGAAGTAGACAAAATTTAAATTAAAAAAAATTATTACCCTTCCAGACTTAATGATTACGGGAATGAAAGTTACCCTAGAGAGAACAAGTGCCCTTTCAGTTATAAAATTCTGATATCAGTATCATGGTAGCAAAAGATGTCCTTCATTTTTGTCCCCTTGCTCCCCAACAACAACAAAAACTTGACATCCATCCATGGACAAAAGTGCCTTTGAGGGAGCTGTGGCATCCAGCACCCAATGCCAAGTGACCTGGGAAGGGTGTCACCCACCTGTGTGTTTGATAAATAGGCAGACAAACCTTGGTCTCAGCTGTGGACCCTGCAGTAGCCCATGAAGAGGCTCCATACCCTCTCAACCACAGTCTGGGAACCCCTGGAAAACACTATCTTAGGCACTCATCCATGGACATGAGAGCCTTGTGGAACTCCAGGTGTCTAGGTGAGAGGTTTCAGCACACCATTGGAGTAAAAAAAAAAAAATGCATCTGGAAGCACTGCAGTAGATAAGAGAAATAGCTTGACTTTACCCACATAACCCTTCCTCTAAGGTGATGACACAGCTTAGGGCCAAAAGAGAGCTCAGCCCATGATTTCTCCTGTGGGGGAAAGAGAGTGTGTGAGCGAGCACCCAACTTCCCCAGCTGTGTGGAACGTTGCCAGGGGGACTCATTTCTTTGTTGCCCCATCCAGAGTACTGAATTGTGAGTTACAAGGCAAGGGGGTTGATGGGAGGTGGTGGGAAGATGCTGAGAGAGTGGCAGATAGGACTCTCAGAGGGCATTAAAGGGATGCGGATCTTACTAACTGTGTTGTAGACTCTATCAAGAAGCCCATCCACCAGCTGCTGGGAACACCTCACCTTGGATCTGCGCAGCTAGCCCATGGACAACCCTCAGTGCTCTGCATGCCTCACCCAGAGACCCCTACCACGCTGTGGCCAGCTCCCTTTGTGCACTGCTGATGGCAGCAGTGAGAGTGAGCTTTGACAGACAGCTAGTGAGCACATGCAGAAAGCTGGATTGAAATCTGCAGGCAAGGGTGAAACTACAAGCTTGAGCTTTAGCCACCTTTGGGAAAACAAAGAGATGCTGTCAGCACTTGGCCTGCTGTATTGTAGAATCCAGAGAAGGCAGATAAGCTTAAGAATTTTTCCACAAGAGGGAGAAAGGAGTGCGGAGCAGGTGTATTCACAGAAGGTCTGATATAGCCTCTGAACACCTAGCAGGGCTGACAGAAGGTATCTCTCTCCTACAGGCAGTTAGTAAAGACTAGAGGAGGTGACTGCTACTTCAAAAGCAAAAAAAGCAATACAGAACTTGAAACATGAAAAATCAAGGTAACATGATGACCACCAAAGGATCACAATCTTCCAGTGACAACCCCAAAACATGGAGATCTGCAATTTACTCAATAAAGAATTTAAAATAGCTGTTGACCAGGAAACACAATAAGCTACAAGAAAACAAAGACAATTCAACAAAATCAGGGACAAAAATACATGAACAAAATGAGAAGTTTAATAAAAGGAAGTCATAAACCATACAAATTCCTGAGATAAAGAATACAATGAATTAAATGAAATAGGAAATGTACTAGAGAGCAGCAAAAACAGAATGGATCAATCAGAAGAAAGAATCTGTGAGACAGAAGACATAACTTTGAAATATCCAGTCAGAGGAGTACAAAGAAAAAAGAATGAAAAGGAGTGAAACAAGCCTATGTGTTCTATGGGCTACCCTCAAAAGAGCCAGTTTGTGAATTACTGGAGTTCCAGAAGAAGAGAGCAGGAAGGGAGCAGAAAACTTATTTAAAGAAATAGTGACAGGGCTTCCCTGGTGGCACAGTGGTTGGGAGTCCGCCTGCCAGTGCGGGGGACGTGGGTTCAATCCCTGGTCCGGGAGGATCCCACATGCTGTGGAGTGGCTGGGCCCATGCGCCGCAACTGCTGAGCCTGCGCTCTGGAGCCCGCAAGCCACAACTACTGAGCCTGCGCTCTGGAGCCCGTGCTCCGCAACAGGAGGGGCTGCCACGATGAGAGGCCCACACTCCATGGCGAGGGGTGGCCCCCACTTGCCGCAGCTGGAGAGGGCCTGCACGCAGCAACAAAGACCCAACACAGCCAAAAATAATTAAATTTTTTTAAAAAAAGAAATAATGACAGAACTTCTCAAACCTGGGAGGAGATTCAGATATCCAAGTACGTGTAGTTCGTATTCATCAAACAAAATTAACTTAAAAAGCTCCTTTCCAAAATACACTGTAATAGAAGTGTCAAAAATCAAAGACAGAGACTCTTAAAAAGGGGAAAAAGCTAGTAACTTATAAGGGAACACCCAAAAGATTATCAGTGGATTTGTCAGCAGAGACTTATAGGCCAAGAGAGAGTGGGATGATATATCCAAATTGCTGAAAGGAAAAAGCTGCCGAACGAGTATTTTATATGGCAAAGCTGTTCTTCAGAAATGAAGGAGAGAGAAAGAACTTTCCCAGACAAACAAAAGCTGAAGGAATTATCACTGCTAGACCTGCCTTATGAGAAATACTGAAAGAATTCTTCGAGTTGAAATGAAAGGACAGTAATTAGTAACATAGAAACATGAAAATGTAGTGGTAAAGGTAAGTGTATAGTCAAATTCAGAATAATACTATAATATTGTGGAGTATTAACCACTTAACTCTAGTGTAAAGGTTAAAGGACAAGAATGTTAAAAATAACTATAGCTACAATAATTTGTTAATGAATGTACAATATAAAAGAGGTAAATTGTGACATCAAAAGCTTGAAGGGGGTAGTAAAAGTGTAGAGTTTCTGTATGTGATTGAAGTTATTATCAGTGTAAAATAGACTGATACATGTATACGATATTTTATGTAAGCCTCATGGTAACCACAAAGCAAAAATCTACAGTAGGTTCACAAAACATAAAGAGCAGGGAATCAAAGCATACCACTTCAGAAAATCATCAGTTCACAAAGGAAGGTAGCAAGAGAAGAAGAAAGGAATGCAAGAAATACAAAACAGCCAGGAAAAAAGATATTACTAAGTCCTTACCTATCAATAAGTACTCTAAATGTAAATAGATTGAATTCTCCAATTAAAAGACATATAGTGGGGCTTCCCTGGTGGCGCAGTGGTTGAGAGTCCGCCTGCCGATGCAGGGGACACGGGTTCGTGCCCCGGTCCGGG
>NC_041219.1:74129243-74156914 GCF_002837175.3 Physeter macrocephalus | reverse complement strand
AAATATATATATATATATATATATATATATATATATATTGGCTGGATGGATTAAAAAAAATAACAAAAAAAAAGATACAACTATATGCTGCAAAAACAAGATACAACTATATATGCTGCCTACAAGAGACTCACTTCAGCTTTAAGGACACACGTTAGCTCAAAATGAAGAGAGGAAAAACATATTCCATGTAAGTGGAAACCGAAAGAGAGCAGGGTAGCTCTACTTATATCAGACGACATAGACTTAAAGCCAAAAATGATAACAAGAGACAGAAGGTCGTTATATAATGGTAAAGGGGTCAATTCATCAAGAAGATATAAGAATCATACATATGCATCCATAATTGAGCACCTCAATATATTCAGAAAATGCTAACTGATCTGAAAGGATAAATATTATCGTATTGTAATAATACAATAATAGTAGGGGACTTCAGTACTCTCATTTCAACAATGGATAAATAATCCAGATATAAAACCAAAAAAAAAAAAATTGGACTGTAACCAACATTACTTAGACCAAATGAACGTAGCAGACATACAAAACATTCCATCCAACGGCAACAGAATACTCAATTCTTCTCAAGCACACACAGAGTATTCTCCAGGATAGATCATATAGGTCACAAAACAAGTCTTAGCAAATTTAAGAAGGTTGAAATCATACTAAGTATCTTTTGTGCCCACAATGGTATGAAACTAGAAGTCAATAACAAGAGGAAAATTTTAAAATTCACAAAAATGTGGAAATTAACACTCTTGAACAGTCAATGGGTCAAAGAAGAAATCAAAGAAATTTTAAAATACCTTGAAACAAAAATGGAAATACAGCATATCAAAACATATGGTATGCTGCAAAAGAGGGAAGTTTGTAGCAGTAAACACCTACATTAGGGAAAAAAATAAAGATCTGAAGTAAACAACCTAATTTAACACCTCATGAAACTAGAAAAAGAAGAAACAAACTAAGCCCAAAGTTAGCAGAAGGAATGAAACAACAAAGATCAGAGCACAGGTAAATGAAATAGAGGCCGGAAAAACAATGGAAGAGATCAATAAAACTAAGAGCTGGATTTATTGAAAAGATAAAATTGACAAATCTTTAGTTAGACTAAGGAAAAAAGACAAAATTATAAATGAGAGACATTATAATTGATAATACAGAAATACAAAAGATGATGAGACTATGAACAATTATATGCCAACAAATTGTATAACCCAGAAAAAATGAGTAAATTCCTAGAAATATACAACCTACTCAGACTGAATCATGAAGAAATAGAAGATCTGAGCAGACCCGTCATGAGTAAGGAGATTGAATCAGTAATAAAAAAATTTCCCAAAAGGAAAAGCCCAGGACCAGATGGTTTCACTGGTGAATTCTACCAAACTTTTAAAGAAGTAATGCCAACACTTTTCAAACTCGTTCAAAAAACTGAAGAGGAAACACTTTCAAATGCATTCTGTGAGGCCAGCATTACCCTGATACCAAATCCAGATATTACTACAAGAAAATAAAGCTAGATCTTATGGATATAGATGCAAAATTTTCAACAAAATGTTAGTAAACCAAATTCAACAGCAAACTAAAAAGTGTACAATGATTAAGGTGGACTTACCCCTGCAATGCAAAGATGGTTCAACATATGAAAATCAGTAAATGTGATGTGCCACGTTAGTCGAATAAAAGATAAAAACCATATAATCAACTCAATAGATGCAACAAAAGCATTTGATAAAATACAACATTCTTTTGTGATAAAAACACTCAACTAATTGGGTATAGAGATAACATCTCAACATAATAAAGGCCGTATATAAAATGCTCAGTTCACAACATACTCATTGATGACAGGTTGAAAGCTTTTCTCTAAGATCAGGAACAAGACAAGGGTGCCCACTCTTACCACTCTTATTCAGCACAGTACTAGAAGTCCTAGTCAGAGTAATCAGGCAAGAAAAAGAAATAAAAGGCATGCAAATTGGAAAGCAAGAGGTATAACTGACTTTGTTTGCAGATTACATAATCTTACATATAGAAAAATCCTAAAGACGCCACAAGAACAACTGATAGAACTATCAAAAATTCAGTAAAGTTGTAGGGTACAACATCAACATATAGAATTCAGTTGCATTTCTGTACACTAACAATGAAATATCTGAAAAAGAAATAATGGAAATTCCATTTACCATAGCATTGAAAAAAGTAAAATATCAGTACTTAAGAGTAAATTTGACCAAGGAGGTGAAAGATCTACACACTGAAAACTATGACACTGATGAAAGAAATTGAAGAAGACACAAACAAATGGAAAGATACCCCATGTTCATGGATCAGAAGAATTGATATTGTTAAGATAGCCATACTACCAACAGCCATCTATAGATTCAATGCAATCCCTATCAAAATTCCAACAGCATTTTCACAGAAATAAAAAAAATGTTCTAAAATTTGTATGGAAACAAAAAGCAATCCTGAGAAAGAAGAGCAAAGGTGGAGGCATCATGCTCCTTGATTTTAAACTAAGTACAAAGCTACAGTAATCAAAACAGTATGGTGCTGGTATAAAAATAGACACATAGACAAATGGAACAGAATTGAGAGCCCAGAAATAAACCCTTGCATATATGGTCAACTGATATTTGAAAAGGGATCCAAGAATACTCAATGAGGAAAGGATAGTCTCTTCAATAAATGGTGTTGGGAAAACTGGATAACTACATGTGAAACTGGATCCCTATCTCATAAAAATTAACTTGAAATGGATTTAAAACTTAAACACAAAACCTGAAACCATAAAACTCCTAGAAGAAGGTATAGGGGGAAAAGTTCCTAACAATGATTTTTTGGATATGACACCAAAAGCAAAAATTAATAAGTGAGACTACATCAAGCTAAAAAGCCTCTGCACAGCAAAAGAAACAATCAACAAAATGAAAAGGCAACCTTACCTTTGGAATGGGAGAAATTTTTGCAAATTATATATCTGATAAGGGGTTAATATCCAAAACATATAAAGAACTCATACAGCTGAATAGCAGAAGAGGGACTGAATAGACATTTTTTCCAAAGAATATATACAAATGGCCAACAGGTTCATGAAAAGGTGCTCAACATCACTAACCATCAGGGAAATACAAATCAAAACCACAATGAGACATCAGTTCATATCTGTTAGGATGGCTATCATCAAAAAGATAACAAATGCTGATGAGGATGTAGAGAAAAGGGAACCCTTGTGCTCTGCTAGTGGGAATGTAAATTGGTACAGCCACTATGGAAAACATTATTGAGGTTCCTCAAAACATTAAAAATAGAACAACCTTATAATTCAGCAATCCCACCACTGGGTATATATCCAAAGGAAAGGAAACAGGATATTGAAAATGTACCTGAACTCCCATGTTTATTGCAGTTTTATGCATAATTGCCAAGAAACAACCTAAGTTTCCTTCAACAAATGAATGGATAAAGAAATTGTTTTTGTATTTTATATATATATATATATATATATATAGAATAGAATATTATTCAGCCATAAGAAAGAAGGAAATCCTGCCATTTGCAATAACATGCATGGACCTTGAGGGTATTATGCTAAGTGAAAGAAGTCAGAGGAAGACAATTACTGTATGATATCACTTATATATGTAATCTACAAAATCAAACTCAGCAAGAGTAGAATGGTGGTTACCAGGAGCTTGGGGATCGGGGAAACAGGGAGATGTTTGTCATAGTATACAGAATCCAGTTATAAGACAAATCAGTTCTGGGGATCTAAGCACAGCATTGTGATTCTAGTTAATATTACTGTATTATATATTAGAAAGTTTCTAAGAGAGTAGATCTTAAATCTTCCCACCACAAAAAAGAAACGGTAATTACATGACGTGATGGAGGTGACAGCTAACCCTATGGTGGTAATCATTTTGCAATATATAAGTGCAGTATATCAAGTTTACACCTTAAACTTACACTATGTTATATGTCAATTATATCTTAATAAAGCTGGGGGGAAAGATTCTACTGACTAAAAAGCTCTTTTATATTTGTAATCATAGTATAAGGCAAAATTTTCACAATCCTCTGATAATTGCATGGCTTGTTTGACAAACTATTACAGTCATACACACTGTGATATTTTACTCCAAAAATTCCAGTTTATATGGAGATTCCTCAAAATCACTGTGTGGATATGTGCAAACCTCATTAATACATAGACTTATTAATATATGGATTGACACTGGTATATCATGTAATTATTAAGAATAAGACTGAAAAATACACAGCTTAGTTTTAGAGGAAGGTCACCAAATGTTTGGATTCTTGAATACTGCCCTTGTATTCCTGACTTTACAGTACTAAGGTGCCCTTAGTTGAGGGCAAAACAATCTACAGTACTTTGGCCAACTTGTTTTATGAGGCACTGTGTTATTTGCTTTGTTATTTCTGGAATATTTCAATTAAAGTCACCAGTACAATTGCACAATGTGTAGAGAACAAAAGTGTCCAGATGCTAACTTTGTTATGGAGGTGCTGCTAATATGAGCAAATCTAGAAATTTCCATATTATTGTAAAGATTTGAAGCACTAGACTTAATTTTGAGATCTCCAGGATCTGAATTTACACTTATTAGGTTTAATTTCATTGAGATCTATTTCCATGATTAAAATGAATATATTAGATTGAACCATACAAAATTGCCATTTTTATATTCAAAACAAAATTGAATATTGGCCATTTCATATGGTTCAAATTATAGATTTGTTTTTATATCCTGTCTAAATATTCAGTAGAAACTAAATTTAGCAGGTTGTGTATATTGAAACAAGTTCCTCCTAGTGAAATGTGTAAACTTAATGTCTGATTAGGATTGTCTTATTTGTAACATTTTAAATTTAATTCCATCACTGCTCTGAATCAACTGAAAATGAAAAGCTTCAAAGGAGAAAACATTTTGAATTAAAATGCCCCTGTAATTTCTTTCTTAGTAAGGAATGGGGTAATAATCAACTATTTAGATTAGAATATTAAAAGAAGAGAGAAAATATTGTCCTATTTAAAAGTAGACATCACATTAAATTTATGTACATACCAAGTTCAAGAACAGTCCTTGGGAATATATTTTAAGGGGTAGAAGAGAAGGAAAAATAAAGGTCAGAGAGGTCAGAATAAAGAAGGGCCACAAAAGTTGCAGCGATGTTCAGAAGACTGAAGACTTAAACAAGGCCAACCAAAAGATGTGCCAGCCAAGATGCTGGCAATTACTTCCAAAAAGCCATTTCCATGGAGCAGTGGGAGTAGAAACTAAATTGTAGTGATTAAAATGTTAGTTGAATGAAGTTAGAAGTAGAGGATATGAGTCAGCTCTTTCAGAAGTGTAGTGACCAAAGCACTCTTGCCTGTTATGGTAGCTCAATAAAAGAATAGAATCGAGAGAAGGTTTGTTGTTATTTTTTGTCAGTCTTTTAAAAGATCAGTATGAGGTGCTTGTTTGTGAGTTAAAGGTAAGAATACAATGGAGAAGTCATTTTAACAATATTAATTCTTCCAATCCATGAGCATAATATGTCTATTTGTGTCATCTTCAATTTCTTTCATCAGTGTCTTATAGTTTTCTGAGTACAGGTTTTTTACC
Organism: Physeter macrocephalus; assembly: GCF_002837175.3. Lineage (NCBI taxonomy): Eukaryota > Metazoa > Chordata > Mammalia > Artiodactyla > Physeteridae > Physeter > Physeter macrocephalus. The sequence goes on along the minus strand of NC_041219.1, from coordinate 74,151,272 downwards.
TCCTTAGTTAGATTTATTGACAGGCTTTTCTTTTTTTTAGGCCGCACCTCCTTGTGGCTTAAGGGATCTCAGTTCCCCCACCAGGGATTGAAGCTGGGCCACAGCAGTGAAATCACGGAATCCTAAACAGTAGACCACCAAGGAACTCCCAGTTCTCAGGTATTTTATTCTTTTGGTTGTTATTGTAAATGGGATTGTGTTCTTAATTTCTCTTTCTGATAGTTTGTTGTTAGTGTACAGAAGCACATCAGATTTCTTTATATTAATTTTGTATCCTGCATTCATTGATGAGTTCTAGTAGTTTTTTTGCTAGAATCTTTAAAATTTTCTATGTATAGTATCATGTCAGTGGCACAGAGTGACAGTTTTATGTCTTCCTTTCCAATTTGGATCCTTGCATTTCTTTTAGTTGTCTGATTGCTATGGCTAGGACTTCTCTGTGAGAGTGGGCATCCTTGTCTTGTTCCTGCTCTTAGAGGAAATGCTTTCAGCTTTCCACTATTGAGTGTGATGTTAACTGTGGGTTCGTCATCTATGGCCTTTATTATGTCGAGGTAGGTTCCCTCTGTGCCCACTTCCTGGAGAGTTTTTAATCATAAATGGATGTTTAATTTTGTCAAAAGCTTTTTCTGCATCTATTGAGATGCTCATATGATTTTTATTCTTCAGTTTGTTAATGTGGTGTATCACATTGATTGATTTGTGGATATTGAACCATCCGTGCATCCCTGGGATAAGTCCCAGTTGATCATGGAGTATGATCCTTTTAATATATTGCTGAATTCAGTTTGCTAATATTTTGTTGAAGATTTTTGCATCTGTGTTTAATGACCTATAATTTTCTTTTAGTGTGTGTGATATCTTTGTCTGGTTTTGGTATCAGGGTGATGCTGGCCTTGTAGACTGAGTTTGGAAGCATTCCTTTTTCTGCAATTTTCGAGAATAGTTTGAGAAGGATAGGTGTTAATGCTTCTCTAAATGCGTAGTGGAATTTGTGAAGCCATTTGGTCCAGGACTTTTGTTTGTTAGGAGTTTTAAAATTACTGATTCAACTTCATTCCTGATAAGTGGTTCATTCATATTTTCTATTTCTTCCTGATTCAGTCTTGGGGGAAGAATTAGCATTGTTACAATAACCATACTAACCAGGACAGTCTACAGATTCAATGCAATCCCTATCAAAATACCAATGGCATTCACAAAACTAGAACAAATAATTCTAAAATTAGTATGGAAACACAACAGATCCTGAATAGCCAAAACAATCTTAAGAAAAAACAGAACGAAACAGATGTATCACATCCCTGACATAAAACTATACTACAAAGCTACAGTCATCAAACAGCATGGTACTGGCACAAAAACAGACACATAGATCAATGGAACAGAATAAAGAGCCGAGAAATGAACTCACGCTTATATGGGCAATTGATCTATGACAAAGGGGGCAAGAATATGCAATGGGGAAAAGACAGCCTCTTCAATAAATGGTTTTGGGAAAACTGGAAAGCTACATGCAAAAGAATCAAACTGGACTACTTCCTCACACCATATACAAAAATCAACTTAAAATGGATTAAAGACTCAAATGTAAGACCTGAAACCATAAAACTTTTAGAAGAAAATATTGGCAATATTCTCTCTGACATCAGTCTTAGCAATATTTTTGGATATGTCTCCTCAGGCTGGACAAGAAAAGCAAAAATAAATAAATTAAACGACATCAAACTAAAAAGCTTTTGCACAGCAAAAGAAACTAACAACAAAATGAAAGGCCACCTACTGAATGAGAGAAGATATTTCTAAATGATATATCTGACAAGGGGTTAATGTCCAAAATACACAAACAACTTATACAACTCAACATCCAAAAACCAAACAACCCAATTTTAAAAATGGGCAGATGACCTGAATAAACATTTCTGCAAAGCAGACATACAGATGGCTAACAAGCACATGAAAAGATGTTCAACATCACTAATCATCAGGGAAATGAAAACCAAAACCACAATGAGATACCATCTCAGACCTGTCAGAACGGGTATTATCAAAAAGTCAACAAATAACAAGTGTTGACAAGGATGTGGAGAAAAGGGAACACTTGTGCCCTGTGGTGAGATTGTAAATTGGTGCAGACACTGTGGAAAACAGTATGGAGATTCCTCAAAAAACTAAAAATAGAACCATATGATCCAGCACTTCCACTCTGGGGCATTTATCCAAAGAAAATGAAAACACTAATTAGAAAAGATATATGCACCCCTATGTTCATTGCAGCATTATTTTCAATAGCCAAGATATAGAAGCCACCTAGAGACCCATAGTAGATGAATGGATAAAGAATATGTGGCATATATATATATATATATATATATACACACACACATATGCACACACACACAATAGAATATTACATAAGAAAGAATGAAATCTTGCCATTTGTGACAACAAGAATGGACCTCTAGGGTATTACGCTAGGTGAAATTAAGTCAGAGAAAGACAAATACTGTACAATCTCACTTATATGTGGAATCTAAAAACAAAACAAATGAGCAAACAAAATCAAATAGAAACAGAGTTATAGATTCAGAGAACAAAAACGTGGTTGCCAGAAGGAGGTGGGTAGGAGGAGGAGAGAAATAGGTAAGGGAGATTAAGAGGTACAAACTTTGAGTTACAAAATAAATGAGTGAAGGGTATGAAATGTACAGTGTGAGGAATATAGTCAATAACTATGTAATATCTTTGTATGGTGACAGATGACAAGTAGACTTCTCATGATCATTTTGAAATTTATAGAAATATTGAATCATTATGTTGTGCACCAGGAACTAACATAGAGTTGTAGGTCAATTATACTTCAAAAACAAACTGATAAACAAACTCATAGAAAAAGAGATTAGATTTGTGGCTACCAGAGGGGGGATAGATGAAGGCAGTCAAGAGGTACAAACTTCCAGTTGTAAGATAAAGAAGTACTAGGGATGTAACGTACAACATGATAAAGATAATGAACACTGCTGTGTGTTATATATGGAAGTTGCTAGGAGAGTAAACCCTAAGAGTTCTAATCACAACAACACATATTTGTTTCTATTTATTTAATGTATCTATATGAGATGATGGATGTTGTCTAAATTGTTGTAATCATTTAATGATATATGTAAGTGAAATCACTGCTTATACAGTGCTGTATGTCAACTATATCACAATAAAACTGGACAAAAACTTTAAAATACAGTGGAGAGGTAAACATTTAATCATTCTTTCCTATACACAGTCAAACCTTAACCTATTGCAGAATTTATTATTTATAGTTATATTATTTATGCCTTCATACTGAAGGTTGTAATGAGTATCTTGGGCTGGCAGTTTGCAGCATTTTTTAAATTTGGAAATGCTGTTGCCAGTGATGCAATTTCTTTCCATAATGGATGATTCATTACATGATTTGTTTATGGTAGTGGTGGTCTGGGTGACATAAATTTATAATTGACCATCAGGCTTCTAAGGAGAAATAAGTGATTAGAATTAATTGGTAGTATGTTAATACAGTTAACATGGAGGATGAATTATTTATTGCTTATCTGTTTACAATTTGACTCAGCAATTGTTTATTTTACCTGCTTTCTAGATCAGTTATCCCTGTTTCTCATACAGTTGTTGATACATTTGGATTTCTGATAGTATTACTCACTTCTCCTCTGGCTAGCGAGATCCATTTCATTATGGAATGGGAGTTGACGTTTTGAAGGCTGGAAGATTGACTACTCTTGTGTCTGTGCAGAGGTCATGTTTTCTCTGTAAGGTTGATGTTGAGAAGACAATGGTGTCCCTCTCCATAATCCAGGTGAGGGTGGAACTTCACACTCCAGGATAGGGGGCTTTCTCGGCCTTAGCACATACATTTCCTGGTCTGCATTACTTAAGGTTCTCCCTTGAAACACCAGGGACTGAGGAAGAAGCAAAGTCATATAGTTCCTATAGAAATGGTAAGCTACACTTGCTGCTATTGCCACAATCAGTATACACATACTTACCAACAAAGCCAAAATAAGATTTCTAATCCAGTGGGTATTTTCTATGTTAGATGAGGCAAGAATGCTGTTTTCAATTAACGACCCATTATCTGGCTCCAGAATAAGGCAGATTCCACCATATGTGATGTTCTCAATTGTGCCAATTTTGTATTCCGGTGACATAGCATATGCAAAATTTGGATGGACATTCCCATCAGGCCTTCTTAGCTTAAACATCACTTCCTGAATTTTTCTGTTAGGACACCTTTTCAGAGAACTGCCGTTGACTTCACATAAGGTTCTGTTATACCAGGATATAATAGTAGACCCTGGTCTCAGGGTGGTTAATACAATTTGTTCAGGGCCACTGGAGTTTAGATAGTCAGTGAGTTTAGCAAAAAACAAACTAATCCTCTCTCTCTTCTTGATAAATGAGTAGAAACTGTTTTTAGTGCGCAGAGTGTAAGCGTGGCAGGGTGTACTTCTGGGCAGCTTCAGTTCAATGGTGAAACGCATCTGAGCAGCCAGGCCCCCAGAATCTGTGGCACGAAGAATAAATTCCTGAGGGGAATACTGAAAATCCAGTTCTAGGGGATATCCATATAGTATTTGATGAGTCAAATTAAATTGCAGCCAGCTTTCTGATCCTGAAGGATATTCATTTACTGATTTTATTGCAAGTGTCAAATGAGTTGAGCTGCCATCTTCCTGATCATAAAATGTGTCAGGATGGATTGGGAAATGGAGTCTGTGCCCGACAGTTGCTGTTATCAGTTGAATTGGATTAACAACTGTTGGAGATGTGTTGGGTTGACCTAGAAGGAGCAAACAGGAAACAAATTTCAACAAAAACCATTCTTGGGCTTCCCTGGTGGCGCAGTGGTTGAGAGTCCGCCTGCCGATGCAGGGGACGCGGGTTCGTGCCCCGGTCCGGCATGGCTGCTGAGCCTGCGCGACCAGAGCCTGTGCTCTGCAACAGGAGAGGCCACAACAGTGAGAGGCCCACGTACCGTAAAAAAAAAAAAAAAAAAAGCCATTCTTATTTAGATGTTTAAGGTTGTCTTGGTGGTTGACTTATTTCCCCCCCATATTCATTTTTGGACCTGATTTGCATAAGAGTGTGGGAAATCACAGACATCCTGTATTTGGGTACCACATAAGTAACTCCAGGAAGGAGTGAAAGAGACTGACTTCTTTCGTCTCTGATTTTAGCCTTTGATTTGGGGACACTTCCTCCATCTACTCAAGGGTCAGGTTCATCCATCTTAAGCTCTGTCTGTGCTTTCTCTTTTGGTTTTCTTTCTCTCACTTCCCTCTCCCTCTCCTCTGACCTTCTTTATCTTCTGTCTTATCATCAACTGGTAGAGTTTGCATTATAGCTTTGATGCTACTTCTACATATTCACAGAGTTTGTTAGTTTCCAAATTTCCTAATCCTCTCAGCCTTAAATTATAGTAAGGAAGAAGATCTTGAGATTAGCTCAGTAGTATCAAGTAACTAAGTCTGGGTTAGAGGGCTTCAGAAAAACAGTATTTTGGCAGTGGGCTCAAATTTCTAAACTGATTGTGTGTGTGTGTGTGTGTGTGTGTCTGTATGTCTATGTTAAAAAGCTCAACAGGGGCATTTTTTAAATTTCAGGACATACAGTTGTATAATTGAACAGAAACAGTAATGAACTAGTGCTGTAATTTCAAAGAACACATTTAAATCCCAAAGCACCTAGAAAACAATTCAAGCTCTGCACAGAAAAGGTTTGGTGTTGTCTGAGAGAGATGATGAGGTAGGTGACTATCGCAAAAATGGGAATATGCTGCAATATAACAAAGCAGGTGGCTTTAGATATTGTGAGTCGCACTAAGTTGGAAAGAAGAGTGTCATACTAGGAAAAAGCAATGAATCTATAAGACAGAATGGGGCAATTACTTGATGAAGGAAAGACTATTTTGAAGTGAGATCTGAGCACTGTTGCATATTTCATGGGATTGACTAACGGTATATGTTCTAACTACCAGGGAGATGAGTTTCAAACAGGCTCAGGTTCCATCAGCTTTCCCTCCTTGGTGATAGAATTGCTTACCTGGGGGTGACATGTCCTCGGGTTTCTGAGATTCAGGATGGAGAGCACATGTCTTCAGAATCTTTGTTGTGTGAAGCAGTTCATATTTAGTGAGAGACAAACTGGTTGTACCTTGTCTAAATGATGTCCCTGGAAACTCTGTAGTGAATCCAGATAAAGTGGTGAGCCTCAATTTAAATTAGATGTTTAATTGAAACATAGGAAATCCCCCAGAATTAAAAATCATCCATGAAATTTTCCATGGAAGTTACCATACAGGTATGCTTCAATATGAAACAAGTTCTAAGAGAATCACTCCGATATGAGTTACCTAGTTCAGAAAAGAGAAGCTGGGCAGACATGATAACAGGTTGCATTTAAAGAACATTCACCCAATGCCAGGCACTGCACTAAGTACATATTTCATTTTACCTTCACGACAAACATATTGGGATAATGATTATCCTCAATTTATAAATGATGAAAATAAAATAATAAAATGAAGTAGCTACTCAAGGTCACACAAATAGTATGTTATAGAGCTAGATTTTGAACCCTTGTCTGACTATAGATACTGAATTCTTAATCACAATACTGCCTGTGTTTAGAGTATATGGTGAGAGAGAAGATGGTCTTAATTTTACCAATAGAGATTTGTTAGAAAGCCTTTTTCTAATTATGATGAACCATAAGGTTGCAACAGATTATCAGTGTCTTTCTGAGATAATGAAGGAATAATAGTAACTAGACAGAGTATGGTCTAAGTGATGGCGTGAAGTTCCTTCCACGTTTGTGAATCTTTGATAAATCTGAATTGTATTTAATGTGTAGAGGGCATAAAATGGGTACTGCATTTTGTTGTTGACTTTTCTTACATAATATTTTCTTAAAAGTTTTTCCTCCTGAAAATCACTATGCTCCTTGTAGAAATATTGGAAAACACAGAAAATATAGACAGAAGAAAATGAAGCACTCATAACGTCATCACAGTTAACATTAGGCACTGTATTTTAATCTTAACACTATTTTAATCTGAATATTTTAACCAACATTATTTGGTTACTACTTGTTATTATAAAGATTCACTGAAAAATATAGCAAATAGAAAACTAAGCAACTACCACAATCTTACCTTGCATGTTGTTAACGTCAGAAATAGTCCCATATCTTGTCAATAAGTTTTGGGAGTTATGTGGGTGACTTACCACCTTTCCAGTAGGATCCAGGTTAAACATTGTGTCGCCTGGTGAAGTTTGGCTAGTTCTTGAGAATTTGCTAAAAGCTAAATGTTCTATGCCTGAATACCAGTCACTAAGAAAATGCATTATAGTCTTTGAGCCCACGCTTTCAGGTAACTCAAATGCATTTGCAAATTTGGGCAGCTCAGAAAGGGATGCATCCAATAAACCAGGTAATTGAGTAAATGATGAGGTCTCCTTAGAATAAGATTGAGTTTTCAAAGTCACATCAGATGATGAGTCTTCCTCTGATTGGTTGCTGGAGAAATGAGCAGTTTCCCACAGCAAAAGAGTTGAGTCAAATGTACTATCCCATGCAAATTTGGTATTTACGCTCATGCCAAGAGGTGAAACTGTCTCTGTAGGAGTGGGGAATGAATGAATCCGCTGAGAAACTTCAGGAGTCTCAGACACGTGACCATGCTCATGAAGATGCTTCTGCCTCAGCCAGCTTGACAGGGGCAACTGGCTGAACTCAAAAGGAAAATGCGAGCCTGCCAATATCTCCCTCGCTGAGGCTGCGGGTATCAGGAGACTGTTAGGTGACTGTACAAACCTTCCCAGGTAGACAGGGTGAGAGCCACTCCATCTGCAGAGGAATGTCATCATTGAAGATAGTCCCTCGGAAGGTGTGGCCACATCCTGTATCACCTCCTCAGAGACTGAGGACCCAGGAAAATGAGAGTACTTGGATGACGCAAGAAAGGCTCGTGAATCCCAAGGTTGACTAACTGACTCTGCGACAAGGTCAGATAAAACAGGACGCTTTTGTATTTTTGTTCCGTGGATCGGGGTATGCCCCCTTATCTCCCACTCTGTCAAGTCTAGTTCTTCTAATAACATTGATACTGTAGAAGTTCTACTCTGAAGGAAGTCAGAATCTGTGAGTGAAGTAGCTGTTAATACCATAGAAGGAAGGACCTCAGGAAAAGCAAAAGAATATTCAAGGTCTGTTGTCAAGGGCATTTCCTTTAATGAATTCTGTGATGCTACTGTATGCAGTGGCCTTGTCATCTTTGTATACCTTGGAGTACCTGGAATAAAGTCAGGATGGAGGATAGGAGTGATCTGTCTTAAGGCAGCAAATAAGCCAGAAATTGAAGAGGCCTCATCTTTAGGGATCCAAGGAGTCACTAAGGTGGGTAATGAAACAGAGAAAGGGTTGTTTGGTTTTCTTGTCATTTCATTTGGCCCTACTGTTGGGACTGGGATAGCCCTTAACTGCCTGGGTCTTCTTTGAGATTTTTGAAGTAATCTCCAACCTTCAATCTTATATCCTAAAATTTGGGCAAGATACTTAGAGGAAGCATGCTGTTGAAAAACTTGCATTAGCTCTGGCAGTGCTGTAGAAACCTCAGGTTCCATAGACCAGTGGAATTGTACAGAGTGACCTTGTAAAGGAATGACTTGCCTAGGATCTTCAGCCAACACTGGAAGGTTCCAGAGGTGCTTGTTTACCTTGCTTCTGAATGTGCTCATAGTCACTAAAGAAGGATCCAAGTGGAAATAGTCTGCCAGTGTGTGTACCAAAAAGAGACGGTCTTGAGCACCAAGAGTTTCGGCAGCTGCTTTAAGAGTAATTTCAGCTATGATGGTGGAAAACTCCTTTGAGCCTCCGTGGGCCCTAATACTGAAGATTTAAAAGAACAGTACAGCATGGATTATTGCTTTATTAGCAATCCCTTATTTTTATGTAGGCCTTCAGGGTATACATAGTATTCTCTCATACATCGTTTATTGTTACCTCCAATAACTAGGAGGATAGGGAGGACACTTATTATAATCCCTAATTTATAGTTGAAGAAGCTGAGATTCAAAGTGCTAAGAAAAATGTCCAAAGGCCCAGAGTGAGTACCTGATCCTAATTCAGGTGTTCTGACTTCAATCAGAAGGTAAGAATTTCAGTGGGAAAGTTGTTTTGGAGTTAGAAAGTTTTGAGTTATTTAACTGATCTGAGCTTCTGTTTCTTCGAATAGAGAATGGGTATAAAAATTTCCCTTGCAGAGCTATTTTGAATATTAATTGATATATGCACTTCACAAGTTATTACCTGGCACACAATAAGACTTTCACTCTTACTGCACCTGTCCTGTTCCTTTCTGTCCCTTCTCTTCTTTTCCCTGTGACCTTTCCTATCCTTCCCATCCTTGTGTCCTTCCTTTCATCCTACCTTGTGTCCTTTCCTTCCTTGCATTCATTTTTTTCTTTCATCCTTCTGTATCCCTCCTTTCCTTGCATCCTTCCTTTTGCTTTGCTCTCTTGTACTTCTTTATCTCACATCTTTTGCATCTAGACCAACAGTGGATCTCCTCTTAAGTGCAGGTACTGGTTAGTAGTCCCTGCAATTACTAAATGCGCTCTTTTAAGTAATAGCCCATGATTTGACTTTAGTCCATAGTTGGGGTTGTGAGGCCAATGTCTCTAGAAGCTCGTGGCTTTGCTGAATGGAAACCCAAGTAATAACTCTCAATGATCCAGAAAGGATGTGAGCATAGGATAGCCCTAGTTTACTGTTGAAATGAGCAGGTATGCTAAACCAAAAATTATATAAAAAAAAAATTTAGTTCTTTTAAGAAAAGGAAAACAGGATTAATTTTTAGGGTGAAATGATTAGACTCTGTTTTGAATGCATCGTTAAGACTTCCATTTCTTCCCTTCATCTCCAAGACTTTCAAATGTGCCACGGAGCCCATAAGGCTTTTCAAGATCCAGCCTCTGCTAACTTCTCCAGCTTCATGTCCCGCCGCTACCCAACTCGCCCTTTGTTTCAGCAATGCCAAATTTTGTGTGGTTTCCCAAACATAACATCCTGTTTAATGTTTTTGTAACCATTCAACAGGTCCTTCTTTGAGCCTATAGTGCCTTTCCTCCTGCTTTGGCTAGCTGACTTCAACTTTAAATATCCATCATGGACATTACCTCATCCAAAAAGTTTTGCCAACATCCTCCCCCAAGGTGAGTTAATCTACGAATTTAGCCTCTATATCTTACATATATAAGATATATGTAATGCATTCTTTGCACCATATTACAATTTTTTTTATTACATTTCCACATACCCTACTGGAGCAAGTTCCTCAGCAGCAATTTATTCATATTATCTCCTACTCCCAGCTCAGGGATCTGGCAAATAGTTGGCACTCACTAAATTCTTAATGAATGAATGTGTAAGTAAATGAAAAAAAAATGAAAAAAGATGCAATGATACATGGGAAAACACCTTATAAATTGTGAGTTGTTGTGTAAGAGTTGGTTATTATTGGCCTGAACTGTAAGTTTCATAGTTTTGCATAAAAATTATTCTAGAAGTTAAAAAGCAACTTACTAGAGAAAAACTTTAAAATTTTAGATTAAGAGGGATAGTAAACAACATGGTTATTTTCATATTGGAAAATAACTTAAGGAAAATAAAAAATACTCAAAATGTGAATTGTTATACTATATAGAATTACCTTTTAATCGATTTTAAAACAGATAATACATGAACACAATATAAGATTCACAAGGCACAAAAATGAAAATCATGTAAAATACACAGTGTTCCTTTTTTACCCCCTCATCCTTGTTGCCCAGTCTCCCAGTTTTCCTCCCTTACTGTTACCATAATATTCCAGTGTATTCTATGCTTACAAGGTGTATGTGTATTCAGGATGCTGCTTTTTGAAAGAGAAAAAGAGAAAAGGACTGTTCTCAGTTAGTGCATGGTCCATGAGTGTACAATAAAATGGTATGAGAAATAAAAACTTAGTTCCCAAGAGTTCCTTTATTTGGGAAGGTTGTTTTCCAGTTCAAGGAATTACCATAATAAGCTTTGCTCTAAGAGCCTGTTTATTAGCAATACGGTGAAATGTGTCTACTTCTCCCTTTTGTGATGGTCTTCTGTTCCTTATTCTTTCTCTAGTGCAAAGGTTTTGCTTCTTCATATCCTGCCCTTGCTCTTTTGACTAAACTCATAGGCTGAGCACCACACCCAGGTGTCCTGGTACTTTTTTAATGCGGACACTTACCCACTTGGAGAAGGAATCAAGCTTGCTTCCTTTACTTCATCCCTGTCTAGCACATGAAGAGTAAAGGTGATGGAGGCTGTTCGTGTTTGCTGGAAACAGAAATCCCCAGACACTAGCACCATGAGTTGGTAATCTCGTCCTTCATCTTCTAAGGGCAGTCCTTGCAAGGCCTTGATAGAAGGATTATATTCCAGCCATCTTGGCAGTTTGACGTTATGAACCCCTGTAACCTGTTCAATTACACATGAAATAAAGTCTGAACTTGCCTTTAGGAAGAGGTTTTACATTCGTTTGCTCTGTCCCTGTGGCAGAGCACTGGTAACAGGAGTTAAAGATCTCTGTTGAGGTATACATTTCAAGTTTAATCATAAACCAGTTTTTTTTTTTAACCCTAAGAATATACTTCTTTCTTCTCAGGTTCATAAAGTTCTTTTGAAAAACATAAACTTTGAGTAGAAATCACAGAATAATCACTACACTCATTAAAATACTGGGTCAAGTATTACATTAAAAGAACGTTACAGGGCTTCCCTGGTGGCGCAGTGGTTGAGAGTTCGCCTGCCGATGCAGGGGACACGGGTTCGCGCCCCGGTCCGGGAAGATCCCACATGCCGCGGAGCGGCTGGGCCCGTGAGCCGTGGCCGCTGAGCCTGCGCGTCCGGAGCCTGTGCTCCGCAACGGGAGAGGCCACAACAGTGAGAGGCCCGCGTACCGGGGGAAAAAAAAAAAAGTTTACAAAACCTAGGAACTATTTAATATGATTGACAATTAAGGCTTGTGTCTAAAATTGCTAAATTCTATTAAATTCATATATTGCTTTTCCTCTCAGACTAGGTTCCTTACAGTAGCTCGTTATTTGTAAGCCTTTAAAAGTACTTTCATTTTCTTGGATAATGCCCTGAGACACCTACATATCAACTATTACAGGGTTACAGGGACTACTTGGAAAGCTTGAACCCTGTTTATTTTTAATATCTACAAAACACGGTGCTGAACAGATTGGTTAGAGATACTTAGATGCTTACCTGAAACTGACTTATTTTCCCTTGCAAGGCATATGGAGAAACTGGATAATAGAATAATTTTCCAATGAGAGCAGCTGTGTCTGGCACGCCGTGAAGAACTCGGGTCTCTGCACATGAATAGTGAGTTGGCACGGCCAGCGCATGCATGGAGACAGAGGTCAGCACCAGCGCAAGATATGGTATTGCTGAAACTCTTCGGATCCAGTCCAGGGACTGACGGGTGCCGGCGAGGTCTGCTCCCGTGCGTTTCTTACTGGTATCCATGGCTTCTGTATAGTTAGCTCCACTTGGGTAACTGGGTATCACCTTACTGAACCGCAGACTGCTCACCCGATTAGTATTTCTTATCTATCTTCAGAGCAATATTTAGGGTTTAGAATCCTTTTGTTTTCACATATCATTTGCATCAAGGGAGAGTTAAAGATTCCCACTATCTCAAACCATCACTGCTCTGTGGTGAAAGTACAAGTGAGAAAGGGAGACCACTGATGCATTTTGACATAGAGTCTGCCTTGCATGGCTTCCTTTAGTGATCTCCATCCAGCTGTACCTAGAGATTAATATGGGGCTCATAAAAGGATGAGTCAATGTAATAAAACAGTAAAAACAAATACAAAACAGCAATAAAAAGCCTTCCGCAAAGATAGCCTTATTCCCATTTTCATCTGTGCCCCCATAATAGACATCAGAGGTTTCTCAGCATCCCTGTCCCTCTTTTGGTCATAACAACCTCCCTCTGGGTAAATTTCCCTCATCTACCTCATGACCAAATGATGTAGCTCCCTAATCGTAGTCACCCATCTCTGTGGCCAGAGAGGTGAGCAAATAACTCGGGACTGGTAGGTCAAAATCCTCAGTGCCTCTTGCTGTGGGGAAAGCCCAGGTTCGGGGAGGAGACCCAGCCTCGGCTTTTACTGTTTTCTGGGGTTTGACATGGACGTGCTGGGACATAAAATCTCTCTTTCCTCTAGGGTTGCGTGTTAAGCTGCCGCTTCATCAGTACTCCTTCCCCACCCCACCCCGCCTCAATTCTCTCCCAGCACCCCGCGCCCAGCCTCCTCTCGTTTCTGGAACTTGTTGTAGAACAGCCCAGTCATGTACAGGCAGGCAGTCCGGAAAATGTGGAATAACCCACGGCCCTGGTTCCAATGTATTCCTTTTCAGCTCCCAATGGACTAGTGTCTGTAGCATTTCTTCTTTATGGTGAACGCGACGTTAAGCTTGGCCAGTAGAGGGCACTGGAGAGACACTTCAGGAAGAAGGAGGCGTCTGGTTTCCGGGCGCTGGTTTGCTTTCGGTAGCTCCTGCTGCAGGGCTCAGCAAGGTTGTGTGTGGAAGCGGACACCCAGTGCGCTCTGCACCAGCCTCACACTGTCCCTTGGTGACCTTGCAGTCCAGCCCAGGCCCAGTTGGCCACTAACCATGACCCTCCTGCCTGGACGCTGGTGTGTTCCAGACCTCGTGGCCGCAGTGGCACCCAGACCCTGTCTGTGTATCCTCCCACCAGCCTCGGCGCATCTGTACCCTGCAAGGTTGTCTCCTGCTGCCTGTTGACTGTGGACCAGCTCTGCATCTGACAACCCAGTAAACTTCCCTGCCATCTCGTGGGTGGCAACCATCCTTTTCTCTAAAGAGATCTAAACCCTACTATTGGAGAGTGGGCCTTCCCCCAACTTTTCTCTTCCTTAGGCACTCTCCAGCAGCCCTAGGTACCCTTAGCGTCTTCTTTACATCTTTTTTTAGCTACTCTCCTACTTTAAGTTAATAATGCTTTACATAAAACCTTCCCTGTTCAAACTACTGTGTTTCCAGTTTTCTGATTGTCCAGACTGATTCACCCCTTATTCTTAACATTACTTTTAGTTTCTGTGACTGGCTTGGTTCTTTTCTTATCTTTAGGTTGGTAATGTTTTATTATTACTATTCCACCACTGATGTCTATGTAAAATGGGAGAGGCTATGCCTGTCTTACCTGTTATCATGCACATGGAAGAGTGTGTAAATTATGAAGTGACATTTTATGTTCGTTGTTTTTATTATCTAACAGCCCTTCTCTCTTATTTTCTTTAGTCTCGCCCTCTCTCTGCATGTTTCCAGGATGTTGGTTCTTGACTCTTGCCTTCTCTCTATACCTTAGCTTCTCATACCTATAGCTTCGTCTTGATCTCTTGCTGGAGCTCTAGGCTTATGTCTCTATGACTCTCTTCAGTTATTCTCCACTGTCTAGATGCTGGAAGATAATGTCCTAAATTTTTAATTTGACAGTCAAGACTTCATTAATTCAACATTCACGAGGGCCTGTTTAACGTGCAAGGTACTATTGTGGGTGCCGGGCATACCGAAGTGAACTGGATAGGCAAAACCCCTACGTTTATGGAGTTTATATTCCACAATTTAACCCTAATCTATCCTTCCAGACTTATCTCCCTGCATTAAGCTGTGATCCAGGGGAAAGTAAACAACTCCTGGTCATTTTCCTGTCTCTACCAATTACCAAACCTGAAATGATCTTTGTCCTCTTTGTCTATCCAAACCCTATGCTTTAAGACCCAGTTTAAAACCATCCATGAATCTTCAGTAGACAACTCCCAAAGCACTTAAAACAGTGATCCACAGCTTTTCCCAAAGCAACTTATCTGAGAGTTAAAATATGCCCTTTTGTAACAGTGCCTCAATATGCATTATTCTCAATGGGAAAAGGGAGGGTTTTTGCCAGAATTTCAGCACATAGGTATGGGGGACATGTATAATTTGAAAGAGTCTCCCCAGTGATTCTGATATGTCTCCACAGAAGGATATGGCTCCTTCCCTGTTGAGAATCACTGGTCTATACCTTATGTTTCTCAGTGAAATGTGTGCTGCTTTAAAAACATTTTCTATTCTTTAAATACTCATGTCTTATCTCTTTAAATAAATGGAAACACATTAGGAAAAAGTCAGTGGGTCTACTACTTCTTGAGATTCTTCCCTGCCCACAATTCCTGCTTCTGTGTATTACACACAGAATGTTGAGAAATATTGAAATGATTATTGGTTTTACTTATAAATTGCAAAAACAAAATAAAATACTACTCACTCTAATAACTGTTGCCCATGCTTTCCTTTTTTTTTTTTTTTTTGGCCAAAGCATTCCTAAGCCCATTCCCTGGCTTGTGCCTTGAACTTAATTTTAGTGTGAAAAATCAAGGTTATATCTAAATATAAGAGTTAAACTTATAAAACTTCTAGAAGAAAACTTGGGGAAAAGCTTTATGACCTTGGATTAGACAAAGAATTCTTAGGATATAAAAAGCACATAATTACCAAAATGATTACTTTTTTTTAAGTTGACATTATCAAATGCTGGCAATGATGTGGGAAAACTGAAACTCTCATACATTGCTAATAGAGTTACAAAATGCCACAGACACTTTGAAAAACACACTGATAGAGCTAATCACATAAATATAGAATTTATCAAATATACAGTTTGTTATTATTTCTAGTGGCAATATAACATTTCAGAACCCCAAATTTGAAGTTACCTTAAAGATTAGCACTTTGCTTTTTAATGAGGTAATTCCTCCTTAACGTATTTTTCTGCACTTAAATCACCACTTAGCCGTCTCTTCTTAGGTAAACATCCCCAGCTCACTCGACTCCTGCAAAGAAACCACTTCCTGTCCTTTAGGCTCTTTAGTTACTTATCTTAGACCCTCTTTAATATCTCCAGCATTCTTTCACATGAAGAGAGTAAAAGTAAACATCAAGGAAGGGTTTCATCTTGTCTAAATATAAAAAGACAATTTCACTAAAAAATGACTGGGGGAAAATGTTGCAAAGCACTAGCAACATTTGAAGCTGCCTTTGGGAAATTAGCTGATTGTATGAGCATGACTGCCACCCCTGCAGGTTTCCCACATCTGCTGGGGTCCACCCTTTGAACTCCCTGTGAATAGGATGGTGGTACTAAGAGGGAATGCATGTATGTCTCAGAAAGGGAATGTGGACCTGGACAAACTGCCAGCTGTTTCACTGTAGCATCTTGGAGTCAATGACCCAAGAAAGTTAGAATCCATCATTCTGATGAGTCCTGAAAACAGAAAGCTCCCTCCAGTCACCAGTTTGTACTCTGCTTATTAGGCATTTAAGGCTTTATCAACAGAAATGATAAATGGAAAGTGGGGGAGTGAATGGAAAGCTCTTTGAATTGGAGGGAGTCAAATTGTTCTTGTCCCTTTCACAATTAATCAGCTAGTGCACTTTGGGAGAATCACTTCCTTTCTCATGGTCTCAGATTTTGCAGTTGTTCAATTAGAGAGGGTCAGACCAGAAGTTCCCTATGGTCTCTTGAGTCTTACATTTTATGATTTTGTAGTAATAGGCCTCAAGAACTTAGTAAAGTGAATCCTTCTCCCTGTGGCAATCATAAGAGAATTAACAGAAGTAACTACCCTTGCTGACTTGGCTGTATTACTTGGAGGCACTTCAGTGACTCCAGAGGGTCGAAGAGACTGAGCACTTCAAATTCCATTTCATGACACACACTGTTAAAGAAACCCTGAAAAAGATTTACTGGATAGCTTGAGAATATGTGATTGAGTCCGTCAGAAAGCTACTGTTCATTCATTTATTTATTTAAAAATTTATTTATTTATGGCTGTGTTGGGTCTTCGTTGCTGCGCGCGGGCTTTCTCTAGTTGTGGCGAACAGGGGCTTCTCTTCATTGCGGTGCGCGGGCTTCTCATTGCGGTGGCTTCTCTTGTTGCGGAGCACGGGCTTCAGTAGTTGTGGCACGTGGGCTGTAGAGCGCAGGCTCAGTAGTTGTGGCGCACGGGCTTAGTTGCTCTGCGGCATGTGGGATCTTCCCGAACCGGGGCTCGAACCTGTGTCCCCTACATTGGCAGGCGGATTCTTAACCACTGCGCCACCAGGGAAGTCCTGTTCATTTAAATAGGTAGGAACTTAATGGACTCTCTATTCTCTGCAACAAGTGATAATAATTAGAATATAAATAATAGAATAACTTTGCCAGAGTTTTAGATTCTGTGTTCCTTTTGTTGGTGAACAGGATGATCGAAGAAGTAAACAATAGAGAATGATCTCATTCTTAAAATCTTGATTTTAAGGTACTTTTCCAAAAGAAAAGTATATTTCTTGTGCAAGATCTAAAAATCATACAAGTCAAAAAACTATGGCTAGAAAATTCATAAAGTTTTGATCTTAAAAAGATTCGAGGTTGCTTCTTTTTCTTCTCTCAGAACTTCAGCAGCACATAGATATGCTGTGTGCGCAGCAGTTGCCTAGTAACTGCTTATTTACAGTGACTATGGGGGCCACTTCACTGTAGCCTGATTCTAAAACTAGAAAATTCAGGGAAAACACAAACACTAAATGATTTATTTCATTGATTATCAGTTTGATTTTCAAACGTTCTGTAAGTACCAGCTTTAAACAGTGGGTTTTAAAAAAATCCAGACTGACATTTGCTTTTTTATTTAGTGGGAAAATTTAATACATTTTCCTTTATTGTGGTTATTAAAATATTAGGATTGTAGAAATAAGTCTTATTATGTCCTTTCTCTTTGTGCTGCCTTTTCTGGCTGCCCTCTTTATTATTGCTGTCGTTCAAATTCATTGAGTTTTCCCTTCCTCCTCTTATTTGAGTCTTTCACATGTACTAACTTGGATATCATAAGCTCTGTGTCTTTTATTTTGGTGGTTATTCAGATTATTTTATTTTATTTTATTAATTTATTTTATTTTATTAATTTATTTTATTTTTGGCTGTGTGGGTCTTTGTTGCTGCGCGCGGGCTTTCTCTAGTTGCAGTGAGCGGGGGCTGCTCTTTGTTGCCGTGCGCGGGCTTCTCATTGCGGTGGCTTCTCTTTGTTGCGGGGCACAGGCTCTAGGCACAAGGCCTTCAGTAGCTGTGGCACGTGGGCTCAGTAGTTGTGGCTCGCAGGCTCTAGAGCGCAGGCTCAGTAGTTGTGGCACACGGGCTTAGTTGCTCTGCAGCATATGGGATCTTCCCGGACCAGGGATCAAACCCATGTTCCCTGCATTGGCAGGCGGATTCTTAACCACTGCGCCACCAGGAAGTCCCTCAGATTATTTTAACGTGAATGCTTGTCAGAGTTTATAGTTGTTCAATATTTTTGCCTTCCAAAAATTGCAAAGACCTTAGAGTGTTTTAATTCTGATCACCCCCTCACTATTTATGAGCTACTATAATGGTCTTTTAGGTCAATTATTCCCATTGCTTTTTATTATGTGACAATCAATGTAGCCAATTATTATAAACCATTGATGTTGCTTTATTTTACCCATATATTACCAATGTCTTTGATCACCATTTCTTTAGCAACAGAGTCCTTCCTTTAATATTCCTTTAGTGAGCTCTTTGGTGGTAAAGTCTCTCAGTTTTTATTTGTCTAAAAATTATTTTCTTAAAGGTAATAGATTGTCAATTGTTTTATCTCAGTCTATTGAAGATATTCTACTACCTCTGGCTTGTCTCACTACTGTTGAGAAGTCAGCTGTCAGCCTCATTGTTATTCCATTGTGGGTGCTGTGTCTTCTCCCTGTGGGCTGTTGAAGGCTTTTTGTCTTTTGGTGTTTTGCGGTTGTGGTTAGGTATGGAATTTTTTTCCATCCTGCTTTTTGTTTTTGTTTTCATTTGGTTTGGTTTTCCTGGATCTGTGTCTTTTAACCATTCTGGGAAATTCCCAGCCATTATCCTGACAAATATTATTTCTAACCTATTCTATTACCTCATTTTGGAATGATAGTTAGACCTCACTCTACACTCCATGTCTTTTAACTTCTATTTCATATTTTTCATTTCTGTCTGGGATATTTCCTGAACGTCTTTGTGACTTTCTTCCAGTTCTCAAATTCTCTCCTCAGGTGTAGCTAACTGATTATTCCTGTCCATTGATATTTTATTAATTCAATTGTTGACCTCTAGAAATTCTGTTTGGTTCTATTTTTTTTTTATTTATGTTTTGCTCATGCATTTTATTCTATTTAAAACATTTTTATTTCATAATGGAGTATAGTTGATTAACAAGGCTGTGTCAGTTTCAGGTGTACAGCAAAGTGATACAGTTATACATATACATGTATCTCTTCTTTTCAAATTCTTTTCCTATTTAGGTTATTACACAGTATTGAGCAGAGTTCTCTGTGCTATACACTAGGTCCTTGTTGGTTATCTATTTTAAATATAGCAGTGTGTACATGTCAGTTGTTTGGTTCTCTTTAAAATCTGTTTGTTCATCTTTTGAGTCTGTTGTTCTTTTTTTGTGTGTGTCTAAACATCTTTATTGGAGTCGAATTGCTTTACATTGGTGTGTTAGTTCTGCTTTATAACAAAGTGAATCAGCTATACATATACATATATCCCCATATCTCTTCCCTCTTGCATCTCCATCCCACCCTGTATCAAAGATAAGCTGACCATATGTGCGTGGGTTTGTCTCTGGGCTTTCTATTCTGTTCCATTGATCTATATTTCTCTTTTTGTGCCAGTACCACACTTTCTTGATTACTGTAGCTCTGTAGTATAGTCTGAAGTCCAGGACCCTGATTCCTCCAGCTCCATTTTTCATCCCACCCTCCCTCTCCCACCCATCTAGGTGGTCACAAAGCCCCGAGCTGATCTCCCTGTGCTATGCGGCTGCCTTTAATTTCTTTCATCAGTGTCTTATAGTTTTCTGCATACAGGTCTTTTTTCTCCTTAGGTAGGTTTTTTCATAGGTATTTTATTCTTTCTGTTGCAATGGTAAATGGGAGTGTTTGGTTAATTTCTCTTTCAGATTTTTCATCACTAGTGTATAGGAATGCAAGAGATTTCTGTGCATTAATTTAGTGTCCTGCTACTTTACCAAATTCATTGATTAGCTCTAGTAGTTTTCTAATAGCACCTTTAGGAGTCTATGTATAGTATCATGTCATCTGCAAACAGTGACAGCTTTACTTCTTCTTTTCCGATTTGGATTCCTTTTATTTCTTTTTCTTCTCTGACTGCTGTGGCTAAAACTTCCAAAACTGTGTTGAATAATAGTAGTGAGAGTGGACAACCTTGTCTTGTTCCCAATCTTAGAGGAAATGGTTTCAGTTTTTCACCACTGAGAATGATGTTTGCTTTGGGTTTGTCATATATGACGTTTATTATGTTGAGATAAATTCCCTCTATACCTACTTTCTGGAGGGTTTTTATCATAAATGGGTGTTGAATTTTGTCGAAAGCTTTTTGTGCATCTATTGAGATGATCATATGGTTTTTCTCCTTCAATTTTTAAATATGGTTTATCATACTGATTGATTTGTGTATATTGAAGAATCCTTGCATTCCTGGAATAATCCCCACTTGCCTCCCTCAGCTTTATTTTGGAAGAGTTTGAGAAGCATAGCTATTAGCTCTTCTCTAAATGTTTGCTAGAATTCACCTGTGAAGCCATTCGGTCCTGGGCTTTAGTTTGTTGGAAGATTTTTAATCACAGTCTCAATTTTAGTGCTTGTGACTGGTCTCTTTATATTTTCTATTCTTCCTGTTTCAGTCTCGGCAGGCTGTGCATTTCTAAGAATTTGTCCATTTCTTCCAGGTTGTCCATTTTATTGGCATAGAGTTCCTTGTAGTAATCTCTCATGGTCCTTTGTATCTCTGCAGTGTCAGTTGTTTTGTGTCCTTTATTTCTTTTTCATTTATTTCTGATCTGATTTTTCTGATTTCGTTCCTTCTGATAACTTTGGGGTTTTTTTGTTTTTCTTTCTCTAATTCTTTTAGGTGTAAGGTTAGGTTGTTTATTTGAAATGTTTCTTGTTTCATGAGGTAGGATTGAATTGCTGTAGACTTCTCTCTTAGAACTGTTTTTGCTGCATCCCATAGGTTCTGGGTCGTCGTGTTTTCACTGTCATTTGTTTCTAGGTATTTTTTGATTTCCTCTTTGATTTCTGCAGTGATCTCTTGGTTATTAAGAAGTGTATTGTTTAGCCTCCAAGTGTTTGTATTTTTTACAGATTTTTTTCCTGTAACTGATATCTAGTCTCATAGCGTTGTGGTCGGAAAAGATACTTGATATGATTTCAATTTTCTTAAATTTACCAAGGCCCGATTTGTGACCCAAGATGTGATCTATTGTGGAGCATGTTCTATGAGCACTTGAGAAGAAAGTGTATTCTGTTGTTTTTGGATGGAATGTCCTATCAATATGAATTAAGTCGATCTTGTTTAATATATCATTTAAAGCTTGTGTTTACTTATTTATTTTCATTTTGGATGATCTGTCCTTTGGTGAAAGTGGGGTGTTAAAGTCCCCTGCTATTATTTTATTAGTTGATTTCCCCTTTATGGCTGTTAGTATTTGCCTTATGTCTTGAAGTGCTCCTATGTTGGGTGCATAAATATTTACAATTGTTATATCTTCTTCTTGGATTGATCCCTTGATCATTATGTAGTGTCCTTCTTTGTCTCTTGTAATAGTCTTTATTTTAAAATCTATTTTTTTCTGATATGAAAATTGCTACTCCAGCTTTCTTTTGATTTCCATTTGCTTGGAATATCTTTTTCCATCCCTTCACTTTCAGTCTGTCTGTGTCTCTAGGTCTGAAGTGGGTCTCTTGTAGACAGCATATATATGGTCTTGTTTTTGTATCCATTCTGCCAGTCTATGTCTTTTGGTGGGAGCATTTAATGCATTT
>NC_041219.1:74110464-74129070 GCF_002837175.3 Physeter macrocephalus | reverse complement strand
CTGAAAGATCAGCTGTTAACCTTTTGGGGATTCCCTTGTATGTTATTTGTTGCTTTTCCCTTGCTGCTTTTAATATTTTTTCTTTGTATTTAATTTTTGATAGTTTGATTAATATGTGTCTTGGTGTGTTTCTCCTTGGATTTATCCTGTATGGGACTCTCGGCCCTTCCTGGACTTGATTGACTATTTCCTTTCCCGTATTAGGGAAGTTTTCGACTATAATCTCTTCAAATAGTTCATCAGTCCCTTTCTTTTTCTCTTCTTCTTCTGGGACCCCTATAATTCAACTGTTGGTGTGTTTAACGTTGTCCTAGAGGTCTCTAAGACTGTCCTCAATTCTTTTTCATTCTTTTTTCTTTATTCTGCTCTGTGGTAGTTATTTCCACTATTTTATCTTCCAGGTTACTTATTCATTCTTCTGCCTTGGTTATTCTGCTATTGATTCCCTATAGAGAATTTTTAATTTCATTTATTGTGTTGTTCATCATTGTTTGTTTGCTCTTTAGTTCTTCTAGGTCCTTGCTAAACATTTCTTGTATTTTTTCCTTTCTATTTCCAAGATTTTGGATCATCTTTACTATCATTACTCTGAATGGTTTTTCAGGTAGACTGCCTATTTCTTCTTCATTTGTTTGGTCTGGTGGGTTTTTACCTTGCTCCTTCATCTGCTGTGTGTTTCTCTGTCTTCTCATTTTGCTTAAGTTACTGTGTTTGGGGTCTCCTTTTTGCACACTGCAGGTTCGTAGTTCCCGTTGTTTTTGGTGTCTGCCCTCCTGTGGCTAAGGTTGGTTCAGTGGGTTGTGCAGGCTTCCTGGTGGGGAAGTGCCTGTGTTCTGGTGGATGAGGCTGGATCTTGTCTTTCTAGCGGGCAGGTCCGTGACCGGTGGTGTGTTTGGGGGTGTCTGTGACCTTATTATGATTTTAGGCAGCCTTTCTGCTAATGGGTGGGGTTGTGTTCCTGTCTTGCTAGTTGTTTGGCATAGGGTATCAAGCATTGTAGCTTGCTGGTTGTTGAGTGGACCTGGTCTTGGTGTTGAGATGGAGATCTCTGGGAGATTTTCGCCATTTGATATTACATGGAACTGGGAGGTCTCTGGTGGACCAATGTACTGAACTTGGCTCTCCCACCTCAGAGGCACAGGCCTGACACCCAGCTGGAGCACCAAGACCCTGTCAGCCACATGGCTCAGAAGAAAAGGGAGAAGAAAAGAAAGAAGGAAAGAAAAAAATAAAATAGAAAGAATGAGTTATTGAAATAAAAAATAAAAAAAATTTTAAAAATTAAAAAGTAATTAAAAAAAAGAATGAAAGAAGAAAGGAACCAAACCAAAAAACAAATCCACCAATTATAACAAGTGCTAAAAACTATATTAAAAAAACCCCAAAATACGGACAGACAGAACCCTAGGACAAATGGTAAAAGGAAAGCTTTACAGACAAAATCACACAAAGAAGCATACACATACACACTCACAAAAAGAGAAAAAGGAAAAAAATATATATGTATATACAAAAAAAAAAGAGAGCAACCAAATCAATAAACTAATCTACCAGTGATCATAAACTTTAAATACTAAAGTAAGATAAACATAAGACCAGAAACCAGTCAGTCGCCTACAGCAAACCCCAAGTCAACAGTTGCTCCCAAAGTTCACTGCCTCTATTTTGGGATGATTCGTTGTCGATTCAGGTATTCCACAGGTGCAGGGTACATCAAGTTGATTGTGGAGATTTAATCCGCTGCTCCTGAGGCTGCTGGGAGAATTTTCCCTTTCTCTTCTTTGTTAGCACAGCTCCTGGCGTTCAGCTTTGGATTTGGCCCTGCCTCTGCGTCTAGGTCACCTGAGTGCGTCTGTTCCCGTCCAGACAGGACGGGGTTAAAGGAGCAGCTGTTTAGGGGGCTCTGGCTCACTCAGGCCGGGGGGACCGCGCTGATAACCGCGGCTTGCGCCCGTTTCTGGAGCTCCTTTAAGCAGCGCTCTTAATACCCTCTCCTCTCGCCCCAGGAAGCAGAGAGGCAAGAAAAAGTCTCTTGCCTCTTCGGCAGCTCCAGACCTTTACCCGGACTCCCTCCCGGCCAGCCGTGGCGCACTAACCCCTTCAGGCTGTGTTCACACCGCCAACCCCAGTCCTCTCCCTGGGATCCGACCGAAGCCCGAGCCTCAGCTCCCAGCCCCCGCCCGCCCCGCAGGTGAGCAGACAAGCCTCTCGGGCTGGTGAGTGCCGGTCGGCACCGATTCTCTGTGCGGGAATCTCTCCGCTTTGCCCTCCGCACCCCTGTTGCTGTGCTCTCCTCCGTGGCTCCGAAGCTTCCCCCTCCGGCACCGATTCTCTGTGCGGGAATCTCTCCGCTTTGCCCTCCGCACCCTGTTGCTGCGCTCTCCTCCGCGGCTCCGAAGCTTCCCCCCTGCCCACCCTCCGTCTCCGCCCGCGAAGGGGCTTCTAGTGTGTGGAAACCTTTCCTCCTTCACAGCTCCCTCCCACTGGTGCAGGTCCCGTCCCTATTCTTTGTCTCTGTTTTTTCTTTTGCCCTACCCAGGTACGGGGCGAGTTTCTTGCCTTTTGGGAGGTCTGAGGTCTTCTGCCAGCGTTCAGTAGGTGTTCTGTAGGAGCAGTTCCACGTGTAGATGTATTTCTGATGTATTTGTGGGGAGGAAGGTGATCTCCGCGCCTTACTCCTCCGCCATCTTGAAGGTCTCTCCCGAGTCTGTTGTTCTTTATTCATATTTTGAGTTTTCATTTTTACTTATTTAAACATATTAAATATAGTTATTTTATATTCTTTGTCTAATCATTCCAACATCAGAAGCCTTTGGGGATCTTTTTCCTCTGTTGTTTCTGCTCTTTTTCGTGGTGCCTTGCCTCCTCATGCTTTGTGATATTCAGCTGTGGGTTACTCCTTTTCCTTGGATCTTTCTGTATGGGAATTTTTGAGTCCTGGATTTTACTCTCTTTTGCCAGCCATTTAGGAGACAATATCCACTTTGAATAAAATTGTCATCTTGGGCTTCCCTGGTGGCGCAGTGGTTGCGCGCCCGCCTGCCGATGCAGGGGAAGCCTTTGGGGATCTTTTTCCTCTGTTGTTTCTGCTCTTTTTCGTGGTGCCTTGCCTCCTCATGCTTTGTGATATTCAGCTGTGGGTTACTCCTTTTCCTTGGATCTTTCTGTATGGGAATTTTTGAGTCCTGGATTTTACTCTCTTTTGCCAGCCATTTAGGAGACAATATCCACTTTGAATAAAATTGTCATCTTAAATTTTGTTTTGTTTTTATCACAGTGACAAATTGTAAATCACAATTCAGGCTCTAAGTCCCTTTGAAAGTCAGACTGTTAATTTCTGTCAGAGAGGGCTTTTACTTGGTTAGAAGATCTGAATATTTCTTACCTTCTTCCTGTTTTTATCCATCACTTTGTTTCTATTGCGAGAGTCATTTTAGGGCGTCTAATCTGCCATACTGCTGGAAATGGAATAATCTTATAAAATTCCAAGTTGAATGCAATTTATTTTTGGCACCAGAATTTTTTTTTTGACACAAAATGCCAGTGACTACAAAGCCATGCAGTTTGGATCAAGCTTAGCAGAAAGAGCAAATGAGAATTATTACAATGTAAATGGGGCAGTAGTTCTATTTTTTGTAACATCCATGGCACATAGTACCTGACACTTGCCAACTTTCAGAATTTACTATACTCAAGATCTGTATTATTGATTTTAAAAAGTGAAATGTATGTTTTAAAAGAGACTTGGATGGAATCCCTCCTAGTAATTTAATATTAATAAACAAATTATACTATTTTAAGTGCAAGATCCACACTGGGAGTGATTCATACTTGATACTGGGTCTGAAAGTGTAAATTCCCATGGATGGATATAGCCAGGTGTGTTGTGATGACACCCAGGAAAACATTCCTCCATGCCTTCTCTTGTTTCTTTTGACTTGCTCAGTTGACCTGAGGTCAGAAACAGGTATTGCTTTCTGAGAACAATTCTGAAAAATAGTTCACTTTGGAAATTCATACGAACAGACTACTGTTAATGCCAATAGCAAGTTGGTAAACACCTTGTTCCTAGAAAAAGGCAAATGGCTGTATCCCTGTTTCTACCTTTACAGGACACAGTGAAACCTGCTGTTGTCTTAAGAGTTCCTCAACCAAATAACAAAAAGAAGGAAACTCCATACTCAGCTACTGCTTCCTGTAGCCCACATAGACCCAAGATTTCTTCCAGCTTAAAAATGCTATCATTTCTTTGAGTTACTGCAGACTATTCATAGAAACTTCCACTATCTCTCCGAAAGCAGTTAGCTGAATGTGGCTCTCACTGTAGGGAGGGTGAGTGGCCAGTGATGAGACCACCCCTGTTCCTCCAAGTCCTGTTCAAGTAGGCAATCTAGAAAGCTGGTCTCGGGCTTCCCTGGTGGTGCAGTGGTTGGGAGTCCGCCTGCCGATGCAGGGGACACGGGTTCATGCCCGGGTCTGGGAAGATCCCACATGCTGCTCCGCAACGGGAGAGGCCACAACAGTGAGAGGCCCGCATACCGGAAAAAAAAAAAAAAAAAAAAAAAAGCTGGTCTCAAAGAGACAGGTAAGCAGTTAGGAATCCCCAAGTCAAAGATCTCATAAAACATCAGCTTATTCCATAATTTAAAAAAATATTTATTGCGTGTCCGCTGTGGTCTCTGGCATTGTTAATAAGTGCTAGAGATACAATAGTGAGCAAAACAACCCCATTCCTACAGCGCGCAGTCCTTGAATGGAGGGCAGATGAGACAAGGGACGATTCCATTACCAGAGTTTAATGAGGACCGGGATACGGGTGGTAGAAGCTGCTACCTAACCACCTCTGTGTTCACTCTTATGGTTCCACGTGGACCTTTTCAGTCAAAATTGTACTACGTCACAACGCAGCATATAAAATGGTATCTAGAAACTATGTCCCTAGAATAAAAGGGACATGGAGGGTGGGGAGGGGAAGGGAGCAAGAAATAATGAGGAAAATATTATAATTATTTGACCTTTTTTTAACCTTTCAGAGAAGGTTAAACTTTCAAATATATTATATCAAGAAAGGCTGTTTAATAAACAAAACATTGGAACATTTGCCTGGCATGTGTAATTCTTAGACAAGAGTGGGAAAAGGAAGTGAAGAAAATTTTTAGTTTGGAACTAAAAAATCAAATTTTAGTATTTTTCTATGTGTACAAAAATAGCTTTATTTTAAAAATTAAATCCCTATGTAAAGCAATTTTTTAGGGCAGTGAAAATACTCTGTATGATATTATAATAATGGTTGCATGTCATTATACATTTGTCCAAACCCACAGAATATACAACACCAAGAGTGACCCCTAACGTAAACCATGGACTTTGGGTGATTGTGATGTGTCAGTGTTGGTTCATCAATGTAACAAATGTACCCCTTTTGTTGATAATGGGGGAGGCCATGAATCTGTGCCGGCAGGGAGTATATGGGAAATCTCTGTACCTTCCACTCAATTTTGCTGTGAAACTAAAACTGCTCTTAAAAAAAAGTTTTGTTTGGAAAAAAAATTTTTGCATCTTGGTTGGGAGCTCTGAGCACACCCCCTTATAACGCAGCCACATAAGTGAATCAGATATTAGAGAATAAAAAGCCCATTAACACACAGGCTCTTAAATGAACAGGAATGGCTCTAGCACTAGTATGTGTTAGGGTTTTCTCAGGAATAATAGATAAAGCTTAGCACTCCCATTGGAGCATTAAGACCATTTTCTCTCCTTTTTCAGATGTCAAACCTGAGAGCTGGCGTACTCACCAGCGCCCCCTTCCGTATGCGCCTTCTAATTTGGTCGTTGCTACTTGTGAGCACCTGGCTTCTCCCTGTTCTCTCTGCTTGAGCTCTGGGCACAAAAGTGAAGTTGATAGTTAAGTTGTTTTTTTTAAACATCTTTATTGGAGTAAAATTGCTTTACAATGGTGTGTTAGTTTCTGCTTTATAACAAAGTGAATCAGCTATACATATACATATATCCCCATATCTCCTCCCTCTTGCGTCTCCCTCCCAGCCTCCCTATCCCACCCCTCTAGGTGGTCACAAAGAGAGGTGATTGCATTTTGAACTCTCCTTATGGAGCAGGGAAACCAGCTGGCTTTCAGTACTAACTTGGGGGCTTCGGTTTTGCATATATTGGGTTGGCCAAAAAGTTCATTCGGGTTTTTCGGATGCTGTTACAAAAAACCTGAGCAAACTTTTTTGGCCAACGCAATACCTTTTAAATCAGATGCAACTTCATGCTTTATGTGGATCTTTAATGGTAGTTTAAATCACTTGATTAGTTGATTAGACGGAGGTGTTTGTTGTTGTTGAGTCCATGAAAAGTTCACTTTTCACTAAGTTAAAAAAAAAATTCATTCAAGTTTCCTTTTCCTTTTTCCTCTTTGGCTTCTAGTGAGCGAGTTTCAGTTTTTAAACTCACCTTCAGGCACATTTTATCCATTCATGTGAAATTCCTGATAAGTGTGGCCTGCATGGGCATCAGACCTGACCCTTTTCTTTCCCTCATACCCTACATCCAAATCCTGTCGGTTCTACTTTCAAAATATAGTATATTCCTAAATCAAGTATGTCTCAACATTACATCTTAGTCCAAAACACCATTAACTATTTCCTGGACCGCTGAAATAGAGTTGTAATGGGTTTCTTTACTTCCACTACCTTCTACCACCTCCCACCCACCCAGCTGTCAGGGTTGGGCCACTGAGTCTCCAGAGGTTCAAATGGCAACATTTTTTCAAGGAAATTGGCTTGGTGGTCCCGCCCCTCACGCAGTTTGTTTTTGCCTTATCTGGATGGTCGTCCCTGCCTCATCCCTGACAGGTGACGTATGGGAGACTAGATATTACTACATGAGTAAGAATAAGGAGCTGCTATGGAGTGTAGAGCACACAGAGAAGAATCATGCAAAGAATATTCTAGTTCATGTTGTACAGGAGGATTTTTTGCACCAATAAATGACTCCCATCTTAACAGCTTCTGCTTCAAAATAAACGAGTTCCAGGACAAAAGTTTAACGTAATTAGAGACTCCGAGGGGAGTAAGCAGAAGGTCACATAACTCATGAGGAATAAGGTCCAGGAATTTTCAAGCAAAGATAAACATGGGGCTGTACACACAAAATAGGATGACCTCAGTGAATATGATAACATTTATTTTTATTTTCTTAAAATTTTTGGCTGTGTTGGCTCTTTTTTTTTTTTTTTGTGGTATGCGGGCCTCCCTCTGCTGTGGCCTCGCCCGTTGCGGGGCACAGGCTCCGGACGCGCAGGCTCAGCGGCCACGCGAACCCGGTTCCCCTGCATTGGCAGGCGGACGCGCAACCGCTGCACCACCAGGGAAGCCCTGTGTTGGCTCTTTGTTGCTGCGTGTGGGCTTTCTCTGATTGCGGCGAGCAGGGGCTATTCCTCGTTGTGGTGCGCGGGCTTCTCACTGTGGTGGCTTCTCTTGTTTCGGAGCACGGGCTCTAGGCACACAGGCTTCAGTAGTTGTGGCACACGGGCTTAGTTGCTCTGCGGCATGTGGGATCTTCCCCGACCAGGGATCGACCCCGTGTCCCCTGCATTGGCAGGCGGATTCTTAACCACTGCGCCACCAGGGAAGCCCTCTGAATATGACAGCATTAAACGCAGGGGCCAAGTTGAAAGGGACAATTTGTCTTTAATGAATTTTTTTCCCCCTAGATTGCTGTTTGTAAGCTTCAAGTACTGTTCCCTTCTCCACTCTATCTGAAGTATGACTATCTAATACAGATACAACTGCAGCAAAATGAATGCTAGTCAGCAAACTGAACCATGCAAGAAGTCTGTTTTTCTACAGGCCTCTGCTCTACCAGCTGAGCTATGGAAGGGAGTACAGAAGTCTTTTTTTCTTTCTTTCTTTACTGGCCGCATCCTGTGGCATGTGCGATCTTAGTTCCTAGAACCGAGATCGAACCTGCACCTGCAGTGGAAGCATGGAGTCTTAACCACTGGGCCACTGGGGAAGTGTGGAGTCTTAACCACTGGACCACTGGGGAAGTCCCCAGAAGTCTGTTTTTCTATAACCTAATTTCTGTTTTGAGCATTTTTCCAATGCAGCAGAAATTAATCTCTGTCCATTCAGGGATTTCCTCCCACACTTCCCAGAGTTGCATTGAATATCTGGAGGATGTTCAAGTGACAGGAGGTTGGGGGTGGGAGTACAAGGTTGAGTCTGACCTCTGGTCACCATGTGTCCATTCTGGCATCACTGCAGTGGCCAACACCAGGAACGTAAAAGACCTCCTGCCATTCCAGCTCCCACAGGGACCGTAATACCCTCAGTATCTCTCTGCTGGACTCACCTCACAGTCATTTTTCTGCTAGGTTATTCTTGCTCTTTCCCTTTGATCTGGGACTCCACAAACCTGTCTGGAGCTTTGGTAATGCCTCCTTCCCACCTGACACTTGAATGGGTGAGGGAGAAGGGGAGGGGGCAGGCCCATCCCAGGGCCATATTAGCATCTGTGTTATGACTTCTTCCTGCCCCGGGAAATCTTTGTGAGGCAGCCCTTCCTCTAAATTACCGAGTAGATTTCTACATCTTATTTATGCCCTGCACGTTTGCCATTCCCCTTGGGACCTGTATTTTGGAGGCTCAAAATCCAAAAGAAGCTCATTATTTTCTGCTTTTTGTTAACTTATTCTGCCTGAGGGTAATAGAATTCAAGTAACCTATCTGCTGTTTGGAAGATGGTAAGAATGAAGAAGTAGAGAAAATAATAGAGGAAAACATTGGCTAGTACTTCAAAACTGTATCCTACCTCATAACTTTCTACTGATTAATTCCCTAACAGAGGTCTGAAACACAGACTGGAATGGCATCTGAAACAGAATGCCAGTCTTGATGAACGACTGAATGATGCATACATGCTCTCATATAATACATAGGAGCTCTTAAAAAATATTATATGCAACAAACAGAAATTACTTAGAATATAATTAGATTATATGGCATCTATCTCTGCTATGATCTGGCTGTAGAATGCTAGGCTTCATCAATCGCTTTACTTTCTAAGCATAGAGTTTCCCATTTGTAAAGTGGAGATAATAACCTCTACTTCACAGTCTTTCTGTGGTAATTAAATCATGTTAAATAATCGAGGTGATTCATGACAACCATTCAGTAAATTCTTATTTGTTCATTCATCCATCTGTCCACTCGTGTGGTCACCCTTTCTTTCATCCGTTATGCATGTCTTACTCCTGTATAGCAAGACTATAGACACTGTTAATGAACCTTTTGTGATATGTACAAAGAGGTCGTTGGATGGGTGTGATTGCCCTAGCCATTTATCTAGTCAGCTCTAGATGGAAGCCTTAAGTAAGATCTGTGAAGATAAGCCCTAGAGTCACTATTCCCATGGATCTGATGAACAACGCTCACGACTAGGGCCTCACCATTGCCCTTACCGGTTTCTAGTGAACAAGTAGTTTAGAGCAGAAATAGTGACTTATGGACAACAGTACGTCCTCACCTCTTCTCTAAATAAATGTTATCAATGATACTTTCCAGGCTTCCAATAGAGAGTTGGATGAGATAAAATCTTAGATCCAGAGCAGAGTTCATAACTATTCTTTCTCTTTTAAGTGAAGTATAATTTTTATATGATAAAATGAACAGATCTTAAGTGTTCAATTCAATGACTTTTTGACAATTCTATACACCCATTTAAGTACCACCCAAAACAAGAATTTAACATTTTTATCACCTCCCTCCACAATACTCTCATACCCCTTTCCAGTCAATTCTCCTGCCAATATGGCAGAATTTTTATTGTGAAAGCCCCCAGATGTTCTTAGGGATGTCTTCTATTTTATTTAGCATTTGAATTCTGACAACTGGCATCTGTTGGAAGTAAACTAGTGAGAGCCAACGTTTGCTGCATCATTTCAATATCCCTAACCATTCTATGAGGTCGGAACTATTACTCCTTTCATTTTACAGATGAGAGAACTGAAGCTTAATGAGATAAAGTGAGTTTCCCAAAGGCCAAAAAGCTCTTAAGTGGCAGAGCTGGAATTTGAACACAGATGGGCCTGATTCTAGAACTTAACTTTTATTTTCTTTTTTAAAAAGACACGTTTCTTCAGCATCATGATCAGACTATGACATTTAGCAATCAACAGCATGGGTGCAAGAACAAAACAAACCCCAAAAACTACATTAAAACCCTTCGTTGGAATGCTTTACACTTTCCACAGAACAGAAACTGAAATAACGTGTTATACAATTAGTCACAAATACAGTCCTTGAGGGTTTTTTTGCCCATACACATGAGTATTGGCTAAAACATATCTTCTCTGTAGCATCTAGGCCCTGCCACCACTGTCCTTGGCTGAGTTCACAAATCTGTTATAACCTGTAGCTTCCCTGTCACTTCTCTGGCTCTCTTCTCCTGCTAAGCTTTGCTTCCTGGCAGTAATTAAAACCTTCTGCCACTGCCACAGCTATTGCTGCTGCTGCTGGAACAGCCATAGCCACCTTGGTTTCGTGGTTTGGCAAAGTGTTGGCCTCCACCACCATAGGGGCCAGATCTTCTGCTTCCAAAGTTTCCTCCATTCATGGGTCCAAAATTTGAAGATTGATTGCTTTAATTGACAAAATCATTGCAGCTTCTGCCACCTCCAAAATGGCTTCCATCGTTACCAAACCCATTATAGCCGTCCCCACTGCCACCATACCCCCCACCACCGCGGCTGCCACCAAAGGCATCTCGACCACTGAAGTTCCCTCCACGACCAGAGGTGTCATTCCCTCCAAAACCCCCTCCACAACCACCACCAAAGTTTCCAGAACTACTTCGACCTCTTTGGCTGGATGAGGCACTAGCCGTCTCTTGCTTAGATAGGGCTTTCCTTACTTCACAGTTGAGGCCATTCACAGTGTGCTATTTCTGAATGACAGTCTTGTCTGCGGAGTCATGGTCATCAAAGGTTACGAAAGCAAAGCCTCTCTTTTTGCCACTGCCTCGGTCAGTCATGATTTCAATCACTTCAATTTTCCCCTACTGTTCAAAACAATATCTTAGGTGATGTTCTTCAGTGTCTTCTTTAATGCCACCAACAAAAATCTTTTTCACAGTGAAGTGGGCACCAGGTCTCTGAGAATCTTCTCCTGAGATGGCCCTCTTGGGTTCCCCAACTCTTCCATCCGCCTCTTGTGGCCTTGACTTTATGGCCGCATCCACTTCCTCCACAGTAGCATACATGACAAACCGGAAGCCTCTGGAGCGCCTGGTGTTT
Organism: Physeter macrocephalus; assembly: GCF_002837175.3. Classification (NCBI taxonomy): domain Eukaryota; kingdom Metazoa; phylum Chordata; class Mammalia; order Artiodactyla; family Physeteridae; genus Physeter; species Physeter macrocephalus. The sequence continues at coordinate 74,117,771 of NC_041219.1, read as the reverse complement.
GGATCCCTCGTTACCACACAGTCTGTGAACGCTCCCCACTGCTCACAATGGCTCCCCAGACTCTCTTTCAAAGCTCAAACCTCCGATGAAGAGCTTCCACAGCTGTTCAGGCTCTTTGGGAGACTTTGACTTAGACATGACCTCAGTCGTGGCGGGGTGGGGGGAGACTTTAACGATGCTTACTTGGCGGCGTCCACGGGCAGGAAGGCTAGAACTTGACTTTTATTTTATTTTTTAAAATTAAATTTAACTAATTAATTAATTAATTTTTTGTCTGCGTTGGGTCTTCGTTGCTGTGCACAGGCTTTCTCCAGTTGCGGCGAGAGGGGGCTACTCTTTGTTGCGGTGCGCGGGCTTCTCATCGTGGTGGCTTCTCTTGTTGCGGAGCACGGGTTCTAGGCGGGCGGGCTTCAGTAGCTGCAGCATGAGGGCTCAGTAATTGTGGCACGTGGGCTCTAGGGCTGGCAGGCTTCAGTAGTTGTGGTGCATGGGCTCAGTAGTTGTGGCTCACGGGCTCTAGAGCACAGGCTCAGTAGTTGCAGTTCACGGACCTAGTTGCTCTGCGGCATGTAGGATCTTCCCGGACCAGGGATCAAACCGGTGTCCCCTGCACTAGCAGGCGGATTCTTAACCACTGCACCACCAGGGAAGTCCCTAGAACTTGACTTTTAAATCACTATGCTAAAGCGCAGGTGCACCCTGAGGTTTGGCTAATGATTGCAATTTTCCCATGTCTGGATTTTGTGCATCTGGTATTATGACAAAAGGAGAAAGAATAGGTTGGTTGACTTAATACCATCATACAGTGTAACTTCCATTTCCTTTATAATATCCTCACAAGGCTTGTTACCCTTCCATTAATTTGTGCCTGCAAGATTTTTACCAGATGACTGTTAAGAACCGTGATGGAGATCATGATAATGATGAGAATTACTAAAGCAAACATCTCGGAGCACTTACTACATCTCAGGAACTATGTGAAGCCCTGCACATGAATTTCCTTATTTAGTTCTCATAAGCACTTTCAGGTAGAATCTGTCATTAACATTTTTACAGACTAAAATTTTGAGACTTTGAGAGCCTGAGTGACTTGCCCAGTGCTGCCCAGTTAAAAAGTTGGTAGAGCTGATTTTCAACCACTGCTGTATACAGCCTCTTAATCCTCTATTTACATCTTCAGTCCTGTTAATAAAGAATGGTTTTCGTTCCTGCCCCAACAAGATTTCACCAGTATAAATATGTGAACGTGAACTCTGCCAGCTGGCACTCTTTTAGATAAGATCTTATTAGTCCTAAACACTTAAGTCCACCTGGTCTTCAAAAACTTGGAAAATAGCCATGCTGGGCCTTGGCCAAGTTGTGAAGTAGAGGAAGTTTGTCTTGGGCATTTTATACTCCTCTGCACTCTGCCATACCCTCTGAGTATCCTGTCAACCAAAGACTCCTCTAATTTTCCATTGCTGGAGCCCAAATCTTGCCAGAAGGACTGAGTTCTTCAGCCTCTGCCCGTTTACTTGTTGAGAGACACTCCTCCCGCTCCCACCTGCCCCAGCTTGTTGATTTCCCATCTGTATCTGAGTCAGTTTCCCGCTAGCTTTGCCATCCAAGCCTGTGCTAATGTCCTCATGGAGGGAGGTTGGCAGGAGGCCCTCCAGACACCCGAGGCGTTCTAGAGATAGGACCCCTATCTATTTTGGCAACCAGAGTGCTGTGTCGTCCAGGACTGATAGGAAAGGAAGAGAGGGCAGCCTTAGTGATAGCAACAGCTCATCATATAGTATTTAATCTGTGCCCTGTACTGTTCTAAGTACTTTATACGTATTTATTTAGTCCTTACAACAGTCCTATGAGGTATGTTAGTCAAGGCTGCAGCAAGAAATAGGAGGCACACAGAGATGGAATTCTGAAGAGAATTCAAAGAAGGGACTATTTGCAGATGTGTAGGCAGATTTAAGGGAATCAGTCAGGAATACTGAGGCTCACAGGAAACTAGCCGTAGTAGGAAGCCGTTCTTACTCCTAGGCCAAAATGGCAGTTGAGAAAATGGTGTAGTTAGAGCCTGATGAGGAGCCGTTCCAGGAAGAGCTGCTCTAAGGAGCCGATGGCAGTTCATGGAGGGATGAGGCCAGAGCCCCAGTAGTGTGGGGGTGGGGGGAACAGGGGAAGTGAACGTCTTGGGGGTTGGTGAGGTGTTGGGGAAACTAGTGATCTTCCTCCTTCTGATCTCCTATTGGCTGAAACAGCTAGAAGCCTGAGGTCAGGGGCGTCTGGGTGACACAGGCTTGACGTCACCATGGAGCTCAGTACAGGGCCCAAGGACAGAGAAAAACAAGTCCATGAAGCAACGGAAGCTCAGAGAGGTTGAACAATGTGCCCAGAGTCACAGAATTAGGAAGTGGCAGCACTAGGTTCTGAACTGAGGCTGTCATGTCTGCCGTAGCATTGAGGAGTTCTCCCACACTTAACATAGCATCTTACGGGTTCCAAAAATGCTCTCGGGCTCCATTCATCTGTTTAAAATGTCCTTGTACACAGTAGATCCCGAGCAAAAATTACTTCATGACAGGTTTGGGTGACACTGGTAGGCCTTGGCCAATTCAGCTGGTTAATGATAGCTAACGTGGTCAAGTTTATGAAACAGAAAGATCATGAAATATTTAGTAAGTTTGCTGGAAAACTGCTGAGAAGTTGGGGAGAATCATTTTGCCTCAGCTGAAGAGAAACTGAGACTTGTGGTTTCTGGGTGAGAGAAGTCAGTATGTACTCAATGTGAACAACTTCTACAAAAAAAAAAAAAAAAAAAAAGCTACCCACCTGGGTTGAACCTGCTGGTGGCAGAACAACTGGTAGAAAATACATGCATCGCGTGGAGACATTTCCTGTGAAAGGAGGTACAGAAAAGCACTCTTTTGTGAGAAAGAGAATTCAAGAGAAATGAAATGATTAGAATAAGTCCTTTTTACATTAACGCAGTGAAGCTCTAATGATAGCCCTTTAGTGTTTATTTTATTTCTAATTAAGTTTTTGTTTTCTCCTTGGTCAAATTCGGCAGCAAGCTGAAGTGCACTTTTAATGGATCCAGACAATGGTTTCTATGAAGAAAAAGGGTGAAGCTGGGAACGAGGGAAGAGGCCCAGGATGATGCATTTAGAGGCACAAAAGTGTAAGAAAAATACTGGCTTTTCTTATGTAATTTAGCAACAAAATTGTGTAGCGTGTAATGGGGTACTATGGCTTGTCTTTATGGCTATAATTTGAGAAAGAAAAGCAGTCTTTACAGACCCAACAGTTCTATGATAGAACTCTGTGAAAAGTAAATCAAATGTCCTCAGCTTATAACCAAACCAATGTTATAGACCCAGAGAACATTCTTTCCTACTAGACATTTTTCTCTCCTACTAGTCATTCAAAAATTGTTCTTGTAAAATTCTATTAAGCTATTTGAAAGGTGGAAGTTGGGCTTTAGGTAAGCAATCTTTATTTATCATAAAGATGGAATATAATTGCCTTAATTGTTATTCTTTCTAGAATTTAGCTATTTCTAAAAGCTGATTATTAATAATATTTATTATACAGCTGGTTTGTTTCAAGCCATAAATACTAGATACATATATAAATAGTCAAATAGACATAAAAAAGGCACTCCCCATCTTTCTTTCCTCTGGACTCTAGGTTTCTTAGGATGCTGTGGCACGGGGCATGGGGCCCTAGGGGTCATAAAAACTTGTCAGAGGGGACTCCATCTGAACAATGATTTCAGGAAAGGATAGTCAAAAAGATAGTCTAATGTGTATGCATCCAGCCCTTCAAAGGGCTGGGAACTTATACCCCCGCATTTGAAAGTAAAAACTAAAGCATCATCCAAATTATAAAATAGAAGATAGGGTTGGGTAATGTCCTTAAGAATCCTAGAGGGGCTTCCCTGGTGGCGCAGTGGTTGCGCGTCCGCCTGCCGATGCAGGGGAACCGGGTTCACGCCCCGGTATGGGAGGACCCCACATGCCGCGGAGCGGCTGGGCCCGTGAGCCATGGCTGCTGAGCCTGCGCGTCCGGGGCCTGTGCTCCGCAACGGGAGAGGCCACAACAGAGGAAGGCCCGCATACCACAAAAAAAAAAAAAAAGAATCCTAGAAATGGTTCTCATTTAAAATACTGCTTAAACCCAAGGACATTTGTTTATAATTGATACATACAGCAAGTGGCCATGATTCTGGTTTTAACTGGTATGATCTACGTTGTTTTCCAACCAGACTTATCTGTGATTTGTTTAACGGACTGGAGAAATATATAAGGTATGCTGTGCATCTACTTTACTCTCATAGTTTAGGAGGTAGGGAAAGGAACATCCGTCTGTTGAGCTATGACAATATATCATCACTATCTACCTGTTAACTGTCCTCGACTTACAGCAGAACAGCGGAAAGGCAAAGTTATCCTTAATGGTGGTATAACAGCTAATCTATAGGCTGTAATTTACAATAGCATTCCCCTGTAGGACTTGTGTAAATGCTAGTAAGGCAGGCATACCTAAGGCATGTCCACCCTTTCCGTTCACCCAGGCACCCTTCACTGGGATCTGGGAATGATCCTTGGGAACAACATGTCCCCAGGCCCCAACCCATCCTTAACAGATAGCTGTCTTCCCAGCCCTGCAGTCCCCAATCCTTCCTGCACTCTCCTTGCTCTAACTGCCTGGGCCCTCCCTGCCCTAAATAACCAGTGTCTCTAAGAAGATGACACCCAGCCTAGGGGATGGATGTTTCCAATTGTAAGAGACACACCTAAGAGGGCAATAGATTAGATAAAAGACACTAATATTAGAAAATCAACATTTGCATTTCTCAGTTCAATGCTAATTTTTCATTTATCTCTGCATGTCATGATTCCAACAAAGGCAAATTCAATGAAGTCAGTGTGATGAGAAACTGACATATTTAACAGAGAATAAAATGTAATTGGTTTCAGGACTGTCTTGATATTGAATCCTATCTATCTAATAAGAATATTGTAATTATATTGTGAAAGTCATTGTATTTTGCTTTATCTAGTCATTTTCTTATTGCTCCTTACTCTCCCTTTCATCTCTATAAACCCCTCAAAAAATAAGTTACATTTGTTGAATCTTTACTATTTGCCAGAAGCTGTGTAAGTTCTTTACATGTGTTAACATATATCATCCTCACAACAACCCTGTGTTAGTATCTCCCAGTTTACAGATGATAAAAACAAGAGTCAGAGAGGTTAATGTTCCCAAGGACACACAACTAGTAAGAAGAGAACAGGATTTTTTTTTAATTTAATTTTTGTTTTATATTGGAGTATGGTTGATTTATGGTGTTTTGTTAGTTTCAGGTGTACAGCAAAGTGATTCAGTTATACATATACATATATCCATTCTTTTTCATATTCTTTTCCCATGTAGGTTATTATGGAATATTGAGTAGGGTTCCCTGTGCTACACAGTAGGTCCTTGTTGGTTATCTACTATAAAATATGGTAGTGTGTATATGTTAATCCCAGGCTCCTAATTTATCCCTCTGCCCCGCAACTTTCCCTTTTGATAACCATAAGTTTGTTTTCTATGTCTTTGAGTCTGTTTCTGAGAACAGAAGTGAGATCTCAGAGGGTCAGTTTCCAGAGTCTAAGCACTCAGACACTAAGCTGAAGTATCTCTGCATACTCTGGTGGTTTACACTGTAGAAATGGTTTGACTACTTCTCATCTTTCCTCTTTATGTATGGTGACTTACAAATGTAACTAATGGCCTAACAGTCCGTACCTGTGTCCTCTTCACTTTCCTGCTCTGTGTCCTGACTCCTGTCTGTGTCCCTTACGTTCTCCCTGAGGTCACACCATCTGATTCCACAGTATTCTGAGCATAGTATGAGGGGAAGCTCAGCAAGTTGGTGAGTGCACTGCTGATTACCCCACTCTCCAGATATTTGAACTTGTAGGAAATCTCATGTCAATCAGAGATACAGCGAAAAAGAAAGACCGGGTGTCCTGGATTTGAGCATTCTCTATAGATATTGGAAAAGGGGCTAGCCCTATAAGTTCCCAGCCCTCTTTATTTATTTATTTATTTTTTAACCTCTTTATTGGAGTATAATTGCTTTACAGTGGTGTGTTAGTTTCTGCTTTACAACAAAGTGAATCAGTTATACATATACATATGTTCCCATATCTCTTCCCTGTTGCGTCTCCCTCCCACCCTCCCTATCCCTCCCCTCTAGGTGGTCACAAAGCACCGAGCTGATCTCCCTGTGCCATGCGGCTGCTTCCCACTAGCTATCTGTTTTACGTTTGGTAGTGTATATATGTCCATGCCACTCTCTCACTTCGTCACAGCCTACCCTTCCCCCTCCCCATATCCTCAAGTCCATGCTCTAGTACATCTGTGTTTTATTCCCGTCCTACCCCGAGGCTCGTCATGACATTTTTTTTCTTAGATTCCATATATATGTGTTAGCATATGGTAATGAACATTTTGGTACATGACTTTTTTTGAATTATGGTTTTCTCAGGGTATATGCCCAGTAGTGGGATTGCTAAGTTGTATGGTAGTTCTATTTTTGGCTTTTTAAGGAAACTTCATACTGTTCTCCATAGTGGCTGTATCAATTTACATTCTTACCAACCATGCAAGAGTGTTCCCTTTTCTCAACACCCCCTCCAGCATTTATTGTTTCTAGATATTTTGATGATGGCCATTCTGACTGGTGTGAGATTATATCTCATTGTAGTTTTGATTTGCATTTCTCTGATGATTAATGATCTTGAGCATTCTTTCATGTGTTTGTTTGCAATCTGTATATCTTCTTTGGAGAAATGTCTCTTTAGGCCTTCTGCCCATTTTTGGATTGGGTTGTTTGTTTTTTTGTTATTGAGCTGCATGTGTTGCTTATAAATTTTGGAGATTAATCCTTTGTCAGTTGCTTCATTTGCAACTATTTTCTCCCATTCTGAGGGCTGTCTTTTGGTCTTGTTTATGGTATTCTTTGCTGTGCAAAAGCTTTTAAGTTTCATTAGGTCCCATTTGTTTATTTTTGTTTTTATTTCCATTTCTCTAGGAGGTGGGTCAAAAAGGATCTTGCTGTGATTTATGTCATAGAGTGTTCTGCCTATGTTTTCCTCTAAGAGTTTGATAGTGTCTGGCCTTACATTTAGATCTTTAAGCCATTTTGAGTTAATTTTTGTGTATGCTGTTAGGGAGTGTTCTAATTTCATACTTTAACATGTACCTGTCCAGTTTTCCCAGAACCACTTATTGAAGAGGCTGTCTTTTCTCCACTGTATATTCTTGCCTCC
>NC_041219.1:74106570-74110218 GCF_002837175.3 Physeter macrocephalus | reverse complement strand
ATTGCTTTTGCTATTTGGGGTCTTTTGTGTTTCCATACAAATTGTGAAATTTTTTTTTCTAGTTCTGTAAAAAATGCTAGTGGTAGTTTGATAGGGATTGCATTGAATCTGTAGATTGCTTTGGGTAGTAGAGTCATTTTCACAATGTTGATTCTTCCAATCCAAGAACATGGTATATTTCTCCACCTATTTGTATCATCTTTAATTTCTTTCATCAGTGTCTTATAGTTTTCTGCATACAAGTCTTTTGTCTCCTTAGGTAGGTTTATTCCTAGATATTTTATTCTTTTTGTTGCAGTGGTAAATGGGAGTGTTTTCTTAATTTCACTCTCAGATTTTTCATCATTAGTGTATAAGAATGCCAGAGATTTCTGTGCATTAATTTTGTATCCTGCTACTTTACCAAATTCATTGATTAGCTCTAGTAGTTTTCTGGTAGCATCTTTAGGATTCTCTATGTATAGTATCATGTCATCTTCAAACAGTGACAGCTTTACTTCTTCTTTTCCGATTTGGATTCCTTTTATTTCTTTTTCTTCTCCAATTGCTATGGCTAGAACTTCCAAAACTATGTTGAGCAAGAGTGGTGAGAGTGGGCAACCTTGTCTTGTTCCTGATCTTAGTGGAAATGGTTTCAGTTTTTCACCATTGAGGATGATGTTGGCTGTGGGTTTGTCATATATGGCCTTTATTATGTTGAGGTATGTTTCCTCTATGCCCATTTCGTGGTGTGTTTTTAGGTTAAATGGGTGTTGTATTTTGTCAAAAGCTTCTTCTGCATCTATTGAGATGATCACATGGTTTTTCTTCTTCAGTTTGTTGATATGGTGTATCACGTTGATTGATTTGCGTATATTGAAGAATCCTTGCATTCCTGGAATAAACCCCACTTGATCATGGTGTATGATCCTTTCAATGTGCTGTTGGCTTCTGTTTGCTAGTATTTTGTCGAGGAATTTTGCATCTATGTTCATCAGTGATATTGGCCTGTAGTTTTCTTTCTTTGTGACGTCTTTGTCTGGTTTTGGTATCAGGGTCATGGTGGCCTCATAGAATAAGTTTGGGAGTGTTCTTCCCTCTGCTATCTTTTGGAAGAGTTTGAGAAGGATAGATGTTAACTCTTCTCTAAATGTTTGATAGAATTCGCCTGTGAAGCCATCTGGACCTGGGCTTTTGTTTGTTGGAAGATTTTTAATCACAGTTTCAATTTCAGTGCTTGTGATTGGTCTGTTCATATTTTCCATTTCTTCCTGGTTCAGTCTCGGCAGCTTGTGCATTTCTAAGAATTTGTCCATTTCTTCCAGGTTGTCCATTTTATTGGCATACAGCTGCTTGTAGTAATCTCTAATAATCTTTTGTATTTCTGCAGTGTCAGTTGTTACATCTCCTTTTTCATTTCTAATTCTATTGATTTGAGTCTTCTCCCTTTTATTCTTGATGAGTCTGGCTAATGGTTTATCAATTTTATTTATCTTCTCAAAGAACCAGCTTTTAGTTTTATTGATCTTTGCTACTGTTTTCTTCATTTCTTTTTCATTTATTTCTGATCTGATCTTTATGATTTCTTTCCTTCTGCTAAATTTGGGGTTCTTTTGTTCTTCTTTCTCTAATTGCTTTAGGTGCAAAGGTAGGTTGTTTATTCGAGATGTTTCCTGTTTCTTAAGGTAGGATTGTATTGCTATAAACTTCCCTCTTAGAACTGAGCTTATAGTTTTATTGATCTATGCTATCATTTCCTTCATTTCTTTTTCATTTATTTCTTTTTTTTAACATCTTTATTGGAGTATAACTGTTCTACAGTGGTGTGTTAGTTTCTGCTTTACAACAAAGTGAATCAGTTATACATATACATATGTTCCCATATCTCTTCCCTCTTGCATCTGCCTCCCTCCCACCCTTCCTGTCCCACCCCTCTAGGTGGTCACAAAGCACCGAGCTGATCTCCCTGTGCTATGCAGCTGCTTCCCACTAGCTATCTATTTTACATTTGGTAGTGTATATATGTCCATGCCACTCTCTCACTTCGTCACAGCTTACCCTTCCCCCTCCCCATATCCTGAAGTCCATGCTCTAGTAGGTTTATGTTTTATTCCCGTCCTACCCCTAGTCTCTTCATGGCATTTTTTTTTCTTTTTCATTTATTTCTGATCTGATCTTTATGATTTCTTTCCTTCTGCTCAATTTGGGTTTTTTTTGTTCTTCTTTCTCTAATTGATTTAGGTGCAATGTTAGGTTGTTTATTCGAGATGTTTCCTGTTTCTTAAGGTAGGATTGTATTGCTATAAACTTCCCTCTTAGAACTGCTTTTGCTGCATCCCATAGGTTTTGGGTCATCGTGTCTCCATTGTCATTTGTTTCTAAGTATTTTTTGATTTCCTCTTTGATTTCTTCAGTGATCACTTCGTTATTAAGTAGTGTATTGTTTAGCCTCCATGTGTTTGTATTTTTTACAGATCTTTTCCTGTAATTGATATCTAGTCTCATAGCATTGTGGTCAGAAAAGATACTTGACATGATTTCAATTTTATTAAATTTACCAAGGTTTTAGTTGTGACCCAAGATATGGTCTATCCAAATGTTCCATGAGCACTTGAGAAGAAAGTGTATTCTGTTGTTTTTGGATGGAATGTCCTATAAATATCAATTAAGTCCATCTTGTGTAATGTATCATTTAAAGCTTGTGTTTCCTTATTTATTTTCATTTTGGATGATCTATCCATTGGTGAAAGTGGGGTGTTAAAGTCCCCTACTATGATTGTGTTACTGTCGATTTCCCCTTTTATAGCTGTTTGTATTTGCCTTATGTATTGAGGTGCTCCTATGTTGGGTGCATAAATATTTACAATTGTTATATCTTCTTCATGGATCGATCCCTTGATCATTATATAGTGTCCTTCTTTGTCTCTTGTTATAGTTCCAGACAAACATTGTCTATAAGCTTACTTAAAATTTTTTATAGACAATACTAAATTTTTTTTTAAATCTGATAAATCTATGTGTCTGAATGATGAAAGTGTATTTTTAAAATATTATCCTTCAAGGCATACACATTAAAAGTGGCAGATATAACAAAATCAGGTGCCTTCTTCCAAGAGCACAGCTTTTCTGAAGGTACACCCCCTCTGACAAGTTCAATCGCATTGCCGGGTACCATAGACAATGAGGAATACATCACATCGCACAGTTGCTTGCTGTTGACATGAAAAGACAACTCAGCAGAAGAGCAGGATCAAATCCTCATTCTTTCTGGGAGAAGGTAATAAAAGACTTGAAAGCATTTATGCAGTAAATAAACAGAGGAAGTGTTAACAGGTTTAATGATCAGGTACCATGATGCCGGCTAGCACCCATGTTTTAATTTCTCCATCAAATCTGAATGAGATCCTTGCTGGGTAGAGTAATCTTGGTTGTAGGTTTTCCTTCTTCATCACTTTAAATATGTCTTGCCACTCCCTTCTGGATTGCAAAGTTTCTGCTGAAAGATCAGCTGTTAACCTTATGGGGATTCCCTTGGGTGTTATTTGTTGTTTTTCCCTTGCTGCTTTTAATATGTTTTCTTTGTATTTAATTTTTGATAGTTTGATTAATATGTGTCTTGGTGTGTTTCTCCTTGGATTTATCCCGTATGGGACTCTCTGTGCTTCCTGG
>NC_041219.1:74040968-74106159 GCF_002837175.3 Physeter macrocephalus | reverse complement strand
GCAGGCTGCAGGTTCGTAGTTCCCGTTGTTTTTGGTGTCTGTCCCCAGTGGCTAAGGTTGGTTCAGTGGGTTGAGTAGGTTTCCTGGTTGAGGGGACTAGTGCTTGTGTTCTGGTGGATGAGGCTGGATCTTGTCTTTCTGGTGGGCAGGTCCACGTCTGGTGATGTGTTTTGGTGTGTCTGTAGCCTTATTATGATTTTAGGCAGCCTCTCTGCTAATGGATGGGGCTGTGTTCCTGTCTTGCTAGTGCATAGGGTGTCCAGCACTGTAGCTTGCTTGTCGTTAAGTGAAGCTGGGTCTTTGTGTTGAGATGGAGATCTCTGGGAGATTTTCGCCGTTTGATATTACATTGTGCTGGGAGGTCTCATGTGGACCAGTATCCTGAAGTTGGTTCTCCCACGTCAGAGAAACAGCCCTGACGCCTGGCTGGAGCACGAAGAGCCTTTAATCCACACGGCTCAGAATAAAAGGGAGAAAAAATAGAAAGAAAGAAAGAAAAAGAAAGAAAGAAAGAAAGGGAAGGAAGAAAGAAAGGTAGAAAGGGAGGGAGGAAGGAAGAAAGGAAGAGAGGAAGGAAGGAAGGAAGAGGTTAAAATAAAGTAGGATAAAATAAAATAAAGTTATTAAAATAAAAAATAATTATTATGAAGAAAAATTTTTTAAAGTAAAAAAACGGGACGGTCAGAACCCTAGGACAAATGGTGAAAGCAAAGCTATACAGACAAAATCTCACACAGAAGCATACACATACACACTCCCAAAAAGAGAAAAAGGGGAAAAAATAATATATCTTGCTCCCAAAGTCCACCTCCTCAATTTGGGATGATTCATTGTCTATTCGGGTTTTCCACCGATGCAGGGTACATCAAGTTGATTGTGGAGCTTTAATCCACTGCTTCTGAGGCTGCTGGGAGAGATTTCCCTTTCTCTTCTTTGTTCGCACAGCTCCTGGTGTTCAGCTTTGGATTTGGCCCCGGCTCTGCGTGTAGGTCGCCTGAGGGCGTCTGCTCCTCGCTCAGACAGGACAGGGTTAAAGGAGCAGCTGATTCGGGGGCTCTGGCTCACTCAGGCCGGGGGGAGGGAGGGGTAAGGATGCGGGGCGAGCCTGCGGCGGCAGAGGCCAGCATGACGTTGCACCAACCTGAGGCGCGCCGTGTGCTCTCCCGGGGAAGTTGTCCCTGGATCGCGGGACCCTGGCGGTGGCGAGCTGCACAGGCTCCCGGGAGGAGAGGTGTGGAGAGTGACCTGTGCTCCCACACAGGCTTCTTGGTGGCGGCAGCAGCAGCCTTAGCGTCTCATGCCCGTCTCTGGTGTCCGTGCTGATAGCCACGGCTCGCGCCCGTTTCTGGAGCTCCTTTAAGCGTTGAGCTTAATCCCCTGTCCTCGCGCACCAGGAAACAAAGAGGCAAGAAAACGTCTCATGTCTCTTCGGCAGCTCCATGCCCGTCTCTGGAGCTCATTTAAGCGGCGCGCTTAATCCCCTCTCCTCGCGCACTAGGAAGCAAAGCGGGAAGAAAAAGTCTCTTGCTTCTTCGGCAGCTCCAGACTTCTCCCGGACTCCCTCCCGGCCAGCCGTGGTGCACTAACCCCTTCAGGCTGTGTTCGCGCTGCCAGACCTCTCCCTGCGATCCAACTGAAGCCCAGGCCTCAGCTCCCAGCCCCCGCTGGTCCCAGCTGGTGAGCAGACAAGCCTCCCGGGCTGATGAGTGCTGGTCGGCACCGATTCTCTGTGCGGGAATCTCTCCGCTTTGCCCTCCGCACCCTGTTACTGCGCTCTCCTCTGTGGCTCCGAAGCTTCCCCCTCCACCACCCGCAGTCTCCACCCACGAAGGGACTTCTAGTGTGTGGAAACCTTTCCTCCTTCACGGCTCCCTCCCACTGGTGCAGGTCCCGTCCCTATTCTTTTGTCTCTGTTTATTCTTTTTTCTTTTGCCCTACCCAGGTACGTGGGGATTTTCTTGCCCTTTGGGAGGTCTGAGGTCTTCTGCAAGCATTCAGTGGGTGTTCTGTAGGAGCAGTTCCACGTGTAGATGTATTTTGATGTATCTGTGGGGAGGAAGGTGATCTCCGTGTCTTACTCTTCCGCCGTCTTCTCTGTCCTCCCAGCCCTCTTTAGATTGGCTGTAAAGTTGCAGCTTTCAAAGTTCTTGACCACAACTTACCATTAGAAATACATTTCTGTTGCAACTCACAACACATATATTTACATACAAAGAACTGAAACAAAATATCGTAAGACAACACTTACCTTTGCTGTGTGATATGTGTCCTGAATGTTTCTGTTGTATTGTATTTTTTTTTAAAGATGCTGGTTCAGATCCAGTAAATTGATTTCACAACCCATTAATGGGCCATGACTGGTAGATTAAAACACACCACAATAAAGAATTATTTCTAACTCAACATACAATGAATTTTCACTAATAATAGATTCAGACCAAAACATGTTCATGCCCTGATTCTCTGTGAAAAATTATGTAAATTATTTGTGTTTTCCTGTGTTCCATATGCTTACCAGCGGTCAAAATGCCAGTAAGGGGGAGCATCATGTGAGAAAGATTTTAAGATTATACGTATCTTTAAAATGCAAGGCAATCTTGAGGAAAAAGAACAAAGCAGGAGGTATCTCGTGCCCTGACTTCAGACTATACTACAAAGCTACAGTAATCAAAACAGTATGATACTGGCACAAAAACAGACACATAGATCAGTGGAACAGAATAGAGAGCCAGAAATAAACCTCTGCACCTATGATCAAAAGGAGGCAAGAATATACAATGGAGAAAAGACAGGCTCTTCTATAAGTGGTGCTGAGAAAACCGGACAGCTACATGTAAAAGAATAAAATTAGAACAATTTTTTAACACCATTTATAAAAACAAACTCAAAATGGATTAAAGACCTAAGTGTAAGGCTGGAAACCATAAAACTCCTAGAAGAAAACACAGGCAGAACATTCTCTGACATAAATCATAGCAATATTTTTTAGATCTGTCTCCTAAGGCAAAAGAAACAAAAGCAAAAATAAATGAGTGGGACATAATTAAACGTAAAAGCTTTTGCACAGCAAAGGAAACCACCAACAGTATGAAAAGACAGTCTATGGAATGGGAGAGATTATTTGCAAAAGATATGACCAATAAGGGGTTAATATCCAAAATCTATAAACAGTGCATACAACTCAATATCAAAAAACCAAACAACCTAATTAAAAAATGGGCAGAAGACCTGAATAGACAATTTTTCCAAAGAAGACATACAGATGGCCGACAGACACATGAAAAGATGCTCAACATTGCTAATCATCAGAGAAATGCAAATCAAAACCACAGTGAGGTACCACCTCACATCTGTCAGAATGGTTATCATCAAAAACTACAAAAATAACAAATGTTGGCTAGGATGTGAAGAAAAGCAAACCCTTGTACACTGTTGGTGGGAATGAAAATTAGTGCAGTCACTATGGAAATCAGTATAGAAGTTCCTCAAGAAACTCAAAATAGAATTATCATATGCGCCATCAATTCCACTCCTGAGAATATATCCAAAGAAAATGAAGACACTAATTCAAAAGGATACATGCACCCCAATGTTCATAGCAGCATTATTTACAGTTGCCAAGGTATAGAAGCAACCTAAGTGTCCATCAACAGATGAATGGATAAAGAAGATGTGGCATATATATGCATATGCAGTGGAATATTACTCAGCCAAAAAAAGAATAAAAGCCTGCCATTTGCAACAATGTGGATGGACCCAGAGTATATTATGCTTAGTGAAATAAGTCAGAGAGAGAAAGACAAATACTGTATGATGTCATTAATATGTGGAATCTAAAAATAAAACAAAAGAATGGGTATAACAGAACAGAAACAGACATAAAAATAGAGAGCAAACTAGGGGTTAACAGAGGGGAAAGGGAAGGAGGGAGGGGTGATATAGGGGTGGGGTTTAAGAGATAAAAACTACTATGTATAAAATAAATAAGCAGCAAGGATATATTGTACAGAAGGTGGAAATATAGCCACTGTTTTGTAATAACTTTAAGTGGAGTTTAAACTATAAAAATATTGAATCACTATGTTGTTCACCTGAAACTAATATAATATTGTAAATCAACTATACATCAATTGAAAAAATGATTGACATATGGGGGTTGTAATTGTGTTTGATTGTACATGAAGGAGATTATGGCCTTTCCTGAATACATGCTAACTAAGATTAGCTCTACAGTGTTATTATAATCTTTTAAAATATTAAGGTTTGGTCAGTTGCATAGTGGGGACAATGAAAAAATTTGAATGTGGTCTAGGCCTTAGGGAATTATTGTTAATTTTATTAGGTGTGATGATGGTATTGCAGTTGTGTAGAAAAAAATGTCCTTTATAGATGCTTATATTGAAGCGTTTATGGGTGATATGTCATGATGTCTATAATTTATCTTAAAATAAATGTTAACAACAACAAAAAAGACTGGGGATGGGCAGGTGGAAAAGTAGCCCCATACCTCAGCCAGGGGTAGCTGCAGCAGATGCTACCATTGTCCTGCTGCCACTTCTCCAATCTCCTCTGTAACTAAAACTCCAGTTGCTGGGGATGGGTAAGGAGAAGGAGGGAACAAACTTCCTTGGACCCGCTGAGAGTTAGATGTTAAAAAAAATTGGTGTCATGTTTCTGGTTCCAGGATAGATGGATTAAGTGTGCTACTCCCTGTCTCTCCAACTGTGTGCAGCTATAAAACCTGAAAACCCGGCATGGAGCAGCTATCTGAGGACTCTGAAAAATAACTAGGACAGGCAGATTGGGCTATAAGAACAGAATTTGAAGTAACATGAAAATGGCAGTGAATTTACATATTTTAAAAATTCTAACATTGCCCAGCATGGATTCGAGACCATCTGAAACATGGAAGTGAACATGACTGTGGACAGAGAGAGCCCCAGAAGCCTCTAGTTCAGGCACGAGGAACAGGAAAGGAGACAAAGAGTTTCTAGATATAAAACCCAAAGGCACAATCTTTATTTATTTATTTTTATAAATTTATATCTTATTTGTTTATTTTTGGCTGCGTTGGGTCTTCATTGCTGCACGCGGGCTTTCCCTAGTTGTGGCGAGCGGGGGCTACTCTTTGTTGCTGTGCGCGGGCTTCTCATTGTAGTGGCTTCTCATTGTGGAGCACGGGCTCTAGGTGCGCGAAATTCAGTAGCTGTGGCAAGTGGGATCAGTAGTTGTGGCGCAGGGGCTTAGTTGCTCTGCATCATGTGGGATCTTCCTGGACCAGGGATCAAACCCGTGTCCCCTGCATTGGCAGGGGATTCTTAATCACTGTGCCACCAGGGAAGTCCCCAAAGGCACAATCTTTAGAAGAAAACTTTGCCAATTAGACTTCATTAAAATGTAAAACTTTTGCTCTGTGAAAGATATTAGGAAGAGAATGAAAAGACAAAGTACAGACAGGGAAATTTTTCTAAATCACATATTCGATAAAGGACTTTTATCCAGAAAATGATAAAGAACTTTCAAAATTAATAATGAGAAAACAAATAGCCCCTCCACCCCAAAAGGATAAAAGACTTGAATAGAACTTCACTTAAGAGGGTGTATGGAAGGCAAATAAGCACATGAGAAATGCTCAACATCTTTAGTCATTAGGGAAGTGAAACTTAAGGCTGCAATGAGAAACCACTAAACACGTATTAGAATGGCTAAAACAAAAGGTGTTGATAGTAGCAAGTGCTATAAAAAATGTGGAGCAACTAGAACTCTAAATTGCTGGTGAGAATTTAACATAGTATCACCACTCTGGAAAACCAGTTGGCAGTTTCTTATAAAGTTAAACAAATGGTTACTATATGACACAACAATACCTCTAATGGGCATATACCCTAGAGAAATGAAAACTAACATTCACACAAAACCTGTACATGAATGTTTATATCATAATAATTAAATTGATCAATTAAATAAATAAAATTTAACAAAAAATTAATTATTATATCATAATAGAATACAATTTCATAATTGCCCCAAACTGGAGAGAACACAAATGTCCTTAAACAAGTAAATGGATAAACAGACTACTGCATTCACAAACTGGAATACTAGTCATGCAACAATCTGGATAAATCTAAAAGAAATTATGCTGTGTTACAAGATGCTAGCCTTAATAGGCTAATATTATATAATTGCATTTATATGACATTCTTGAAAAGACAAATTTGTAGTGATAGAGAACAAATTGGTGGTTGCCAGGAGTTACAGGCAGGGGGAGGATATGACTGCAAAGGGATACCATGAGAGAATTTTGGCGAGGTAAATAAAGAATTCTATATCTGATTGTGGTGGTGATTTTATGACTTGATACATGGGTTAGTTTTACTGTATGTTGGTTTAAAAATAGAAATTAAAAAAGCTGAACCGAAAGTGACAAAATTCTAACAACTGTGAATCTATGGAACGTCTCCTCTGTATGTTTGAAAATTTTCAAAATAAAAAGTAAAAGGAAACAGATTTATTCAGTCAAAACACCATTTTACAGTGCAGGAGGGCACATTGATTAAGAAATCAGTTTCTAATTTCAGATTTTTAGTTTTCAGGTCCTAGTTCTACAATCAACTAGTTACGTGACCTGAAGCAAGTTACTAAACTATCTGAAACCTCAGTTTCTTAATCTGTAAAAAGGGATAATAATAGTATCTATCTCTTAGAGTTTTTATAAGGACTGAATCAATAATGTCTGTATTTAGTAAACACCAATAGTTGTTATCTATTACTGTTGTTACTTTACTATCCCAAACTCGTGATGTAAACAGGATCTTTTGAATATTGAATTTTGGACTGATTTAATAAAAGTCTATGTCTCTAAATCTTTTATTCTAAAACAAATCAAACAAAATACAGAACATTAAGATATTTTTCTACTATTCTATAAATTCTTTTCTTGGTTTCCTTTCATTCTCAGGGGGGTAAAAATATCATTAAGAAGTACCTGGACACCATATTGATAATTGTTATTTTCTAGGTCATAATTGGTATCCTAATATTTTGGAAAATCTGCAAGAAAGAGAGTTAAGGTTAGTCAATATAATTTTTAAAGGTAAGCCATATACAGATATTCTGATAGTTCTTAAATATTGTAAAAGAATTTATTAAGCATTTATACTAATCAGACTGAAGCCTATGAATGCATCATTGCTCCAAAATTCTAGATTATATTAGTAAAGTAGGGATTTATGAGCACCTAGAAAAGAAAGCTATGCTCACCAGAAACCAGCACAGATTCACAAGGAGCAAGTTCATTGGATTGACTTCATCTCCTTCTTTGATAACATTACTATCAGGGAAGTGTGGACCAGTTCAAGGCCTTTGTGAAAGTCTCATGATATGCTTTTGGATACAATTGAAAAATATAGGTTGAATGAAGTACCAGGTCATTGTTAAACAATGGTTTCCAGAATCTGGAGGGAGGTACATCTTTCTTGGTTTTCCCCTGTGTCCTCCGCTATTACACATTTTATCGGTGATTTAATTAATGATACAGAAAGAAATGCTCATAAAAACATTAGTAGATTCCATAAAACTTGGATATCAGAATTAGGTTTTAGTAATTTCTTGATAGTTGAGGGGATGAGATGAAGCAAGCAGAATAAAATTGATGTAGATGATTGTTAAGGTTCTGTTCTTTCATCCAGAAAATCAACCATATAAATGTGATATGGAGATTTGTTACAATATATATAAGCAAAACCTATATTGCCTAAGCTAAATATGAGTACATTAGCTTCTCTACTGCTGCTATATAAAAATTATCACAAATTTAGTGGCTTAAAGGAACACAAATTTATTCTCTTACAGTTGTAGAGGTCAGAAGTCTAAAATGGTTTAGCAATGCTGCATTTCTTCTGGGGGCTCTAGGGAAGAATTTGTTTCATGCTTCTATAAGCTGCCCACGTTGCTTGGCCTGTGGCCCTGCATCACTCGGATCACTACTTCTGTTGTCACATCTCCTTCTCTGACTCTGGTCCTCCTGCCTCCTTGTTGTGATTACATTGAGCCCACCAAGGTAATCCAGGATAATTTCCCCTTTTCAAGATCCTTAACTTAATTGTATCTACAAAGTCCTTTTTGCCATGTAAGGTAACACATTCACAGGCTCCGGGGTTTAGGATGTGGACATTCTTGGAGAACCATTATTCAGCCTTTTGCAAGATGTTATTGCCAAAAGTTATGAGATCATTGGAGGCGTTAATATTTTGAATAAATGTTTATTTTGATCATATTTAATAAATACATTGATAATAGAGCAAACTATAAAAATAATATAATACTTCAAATGAAAGAGGTTATAGTTTTACTCTACTCTTCCTTACCAGAGAATATGTAGAAAATTAAGTTCAGCTCCCGATACCATACATTAAAATACAGTCAAACAAGGGCACAATCAAAGACATATTGTGAAAGGATATAAGTATGAGGAACTAGATTAAGAAATTGGAGATGTCTACTGGAGAAAGAGGGTTGGGGAGTATAGCATAGCTATCTTCCCTCTTTGAGACAATAGCATATGGAATAAGCATTAGAGTTGTTACGAAAATTTTTAATGGGACAAACTAAGGAAAGAGCTGGCCACATCAGGGAAACATTTCAGTTCAATGGAAGGAAGAGCCGTTCGATCTGGAACGGGTTCCCTTGAGAGCTATTGAGTTTTCTTTCACTGGAGACTCTCATGTATGGACTCTCTGTGATTTGTATAAAAGCAATGCAAAATATGGAGAGTACCGAGCCAGATAAATTTTAATGCCCCTTCCATATTTCAAGTTCCATGATTCCAATGACTAAATATCTGTCCCTTCTTGAGGAAAGGAGAGAGAAATATAGCCAGAGCACAAGAGCCAGTGAGCAAATAAAGCCTTTGTAATGGTCTGAATGGGCTGTTTTGATGACTGACAGATTTACGGTGGAATAATTTCCTCTGTTTGTCCTGTAATGAGTGTTTGTACCTTGAGTTTGCAACAAACTTCTTGCCCTGTGAACATTTCCAGCTGGATTTCAAAGAAAGGAAATAGTTTTGCTTAAGTGACAATTAACAGAATTCCTGCTGATTAATTTTTTTCTGTATTATTTTCATCACAGGCAAATAGGTAGCTATTTGTTTCAGTTATAAACCTAAAATCTTATCATTTTAAGATAAAAGTTTATATTTACTTTATTTACACAGCATATGATTTCCTTAATGCTTAAACTTTATATGGACCCTTTTCTTCTGAACACAGAAATACAAAACTTATTTCTACCCAGCAGTATCCTAACACCCTTTCACAGCAAGTGTTATTTGTATTAATCTATTCATTTTCCATCTTACAAATAAGAATTTTTCTAATAAGTTCCCCTCTCTTTTTGATTATTTAACATGTTTTCCTCTCTATTTTAACCTTCTCACTTTCTCCCACTTCTCTCCTCACCCCATTTCATTGAGAAAAAAAGGCATTGAGTATGCTCTCTGATTATCCCATGAAAAATACTATGAACATACCTATTTCTGCACCCATTTTCTTCCTCTTTCCTTCTGTTTCAATGAAAGAAATGTTCCTCCTTTTTTTAAAATTAAAAGCAATTTTTGATGAAGGTAAAAGAAAGCCTGAGTTCTATGTTTGTGAAGAATCAGGGGATGTCATGGTAGAGAAGAACTGACCACTTATGAGCAATAAATGAGAGCGAGGCTTATTTTTGTTTCCATAAAAAGAGAAAAATAAAATGATTTCAGAATTCCTGCTGAGCCACCTAAAATTTGGTTGCATTCAGCTGGTGACATTGAGACAATCAATCCACAAGCATTTACTGCCTTTTTCCTCGTCATACACAGTAAACTTTTAAGTTTGGAGGCAGATGTATTAAAAAATGGGCAGAGGACCTGAATAAACATTTTTCCAAAGAAGACATACAGATGGCCAATGGGCACATGAAAACATGCTCAATATCATTAATCATCAGGGAAATGCAAATCAAAACCACAATGAGATATCACCTCACAGCTGTCAGAGTGGCTATCATCAAAAAGAATGCAAATAACAAGAGATAGCAAGGGTGTGGAGAAAAGGAAACCTTCGTGCACTATTGGTGGGAATGTAAATTGGTGCAGCCACTATAGAAAAAACAGTATGGAGATTCCTCAAAAAACTCAAAATAGAACTACCATACCATCCAGCAATTCCACTTCTGAGTATATGTCAGAAGAAAACAAACACTAATCAGAAACGATATATGGACGCTTATGTTCATTGCAGTATTATTTTCAATAGCCAAGATATGGAACCAACCTAAGGGGCCATTAAGAGATGAATGGATAAAGAAGTGGTATATATAGACAATGGAATATTACTCAGCCATAAAAAAGAATGTAATATTGCCATTTGCAGCAACAGGGATGGACCTAGAGGGTATTAATGCTTAGTGAAATAAGTTAGATAGAGAAAGACAAATACTATATGATTTCACGTATATGTGGAACCTAAAAACAAAACAAATGAACAAACAACAAAACAGAAATTGAGCTATAGGTAGTGAGAACCAACAGGGTGGTTGCCAGAGGGGAAGGCAGTTGGGAGAGGAAAGAAATAGGTGAGTGAGATTAAGAGGTACAAAGTTCCAGTTGGAAAATAAATGAGTCACAGGTATGAAATATACAGTGTGGGAATATAGTCAATAACTATGTAATATCTTTGTATGGTGACATACTGTAACTAGACTTATCATGGTGATCATTTTGAGATGCATAGAAATATTGAATCGCTATGTTGTGTACCAGGAATTAGCATAGTGTTGTTGGTCAGTTATAGTTCAAAAACAGACAAAAGCAAACAAACAAACAAAACAAATTCACAGAAAAAGAGATCAGATCTGTGGTTACCAGAGGCAGGTGTTGGGGGGAGGGCGAACTGGATAAAGGTGGTCAAAAGGTACAAACTTCCAGTTACAGGTTAAATAAGTACTAGTGATGTAATGTACAACATGACACAGATAAGTAACACTTCTGTACATTATAAATGAAAGTTGTTAAGAGTAAATCCTACGAGTTCTTGTCACAAGGAAAAAAGTTTTTTTCTCTTTCTTTAATTTTGTATCTATGAGATAACGGATGTTCACTAAAATTATCGTAATCATCATTTCATGATATATGTAAGTCAAATCACTATGCTGTACACCTTAAACTTATACAGTGCTGTATGTCAATTATAATATCAATAAAACTGGAAGAAAAAAACAAGAACAACAAAAAAAGAGATTGTTAAGAACTGACTGGTCTTAGAAAGATAATACCATTCTACTACCCTTATGACACAGCTTCCCACAGGACAATTTGGTTCATTTTTCTGACAGTTCGTGATGCCTGTGAACATGAGGAGATAGTGTCTTTTTACAAAAAGTTTTTGATTTCTCCCCACCTCCATCCAATCCATCCTCACCTCTTTCGATTCAAACTTTCAGATAATTTTAAATAAGTCCACTTCTCTTCATCTCTACCACCCCCACTGGAGTTTGCATCAATATTGTTTTTTACCTGGGCTACTACATTAAACTTTCTCACTAGTGTCCCTGCATCATTTCTTGCTCTCCTTGAATCTTTTCTTCACACAGCAGACAGAGCCGTCTTGTTTCAAATGCTGCTGACTGGTAGGACTGAAAGTTGTCTATTAGACAAACAAGTATAAATGTCTAGGCAGTTAGATATAGACTTTGGAATTGAAGTTGGACTGGTAAACTTGTGAGTGAAGGTAGACTCAGAAGAGAAGAGGTCTAATGTCTAAGCACTGGGGCACACCTTTGTTTAAACGCTGGAGATACACTGAGGCACCGGCAAAAAAAGACTGAGAAAGTAGTCAGTGAAGTACAAGGAAAACCGAGAGAGGGTGGTTGGTATCCTCGAAGCCAACTGAAGAAAATGTATCAAAGAGGAGGGAGTCAACCACCATGTAAAATGCTGATGATAGGACAAGCCAGATGAAGACAGAGGACCATTGATTTAGGATCATGGAGGTCACAGGTGTTGTTGACAAGAGTAGTTTCAGTGGATTCATGGGGGCAAAGCCAAAGAGTTCAAAAGAGAATGGGAGGAGACAAATTGGAGACAGCAACTATGCACAGGAGATTTTCTGTAAGGGGATTAGCTGGAGTCCGGGTGAGTTCATAACAACAGAGTAGAGGGCACAGGAAATGGCGGAGGTGCCTTGTCAGGTGCTTGTGGAAGTTCTGTTTCATTTGCTTCGATTTCCTCAGTGAACTAGGAAATACGCTATCAGCAGGATGAGAGTCAGAACTGGGGAGTAGCTGCGGCATTTGAGGAGGGAGGAGAAGGTGTGAGCAGTCATCTAGAGGAGTGGGAGAGGGAATGGATTAAGCGAATATGTTATGACTGCTGCACTCCCTTGAGGTCCAGTAGAATGGGACCTCATTAGAATGGACTGAGGAGTGTAGATTTACGTTTTTCTCTAGTAATATTAGTTAGCGGTGCAGATGTGCAGCAAGCTGGATATCGGATTTAGCCACAGTAGGAGTTGTCTAGGTGAATAATACAAAGAGAGAGAGAGGACAAAGAGAGTTGAAATAGTCGTGCGTGATGATGACGATGGACTCTAATCCGGCTGAGTAAGGAAGGAAAATAGGGCCTGTGAGAAGTGGCTTCCCATGTAATAGTGGTGGATCAGTGGGATTTCAGCAGGCTGAAAGATGTTGGAGGTACTGTAGTTAGAAAGACGGGAAGCAGATGGTAGTAAGAAAGTAAGCTGCTTGAGACTGATGTTATGGTTTGTAATTATTGGTAACCATAGGATCGATGACATGCTTATAGAGTGAGCAGCTGAAGCAGAGAGGAAAAATTGGGGTTGATTTAGTTAGAGACCAGGATGCGAGAAAAATCATTTATATAGATACTGAAAGTATTATGAGCTATGATTGAAGTGTTGGCAGCAGTAATAGTGAGCCAGGAGGTAAATCTGCAAGGAATTGAGAAAGATGACTCAGGGGTCTATAGATCAGAGGTCCCCAACCTTTTTGGCACCAGGGACCCGTTTCGTGGAAGACAATTTTTCCACGGACCCTGGGGTGGGGGGAGGCGGATGGTTTCGGGATGATTCAAGTGCATTCCATTTATTGTGCACTTTATTTCTATTATTATTACATTGTAATATATAATGAAATAATTATACAGCTCACCATGATGCAGAATCATTGTGAGCCCTGAGCTTGTTTTCACTTGCCCCTCACTGATAGGGTTCTGATACGAGTCTGCAAGCAATTGATTTATCGTGGTCTCTGTGCGGTCAGACCTCTCTGCTAATGATGATCTGTATTTGCAGCCGCTCCCCAGCGCTGGCATCACCGCCTCAGCTCCCCCTCAGATCATCAGGCATTAGATTCTCACAAGGAGCGCGCAACCTAGATCCCTCGCATGCGCGGTTCACAGTAGGGTTTGCGCTGCTATGAGAATCTAATGCCGCTGCTGATCTGACAGGAGACAGAGCTCAGGTGGTAATGCAAGCGATGGGGAGCGGCTGTGAATACAGATACAGCTTTGCTAGCTCGCCTGCCGCTCACCTCCTGCTGTGCGGCCCAGTTCCTAACAGGGGTTTGGGGACCCCTGCTATAGATGACTGCGACAAGGATGATTAATGTATATTAATGTCCAATGACATAGAATATTCAAACCTGGGCACCAAGAGCAGTAAAACTAAAACAGTAATGCCAGAATGTAATAGATCTCATAAAGGAAGCACAAAGTGTTATGACCATGGTTTTCAAATTTTATCAAGCATCTGAATAGTTGTTAAATGATTTGTTAATATACAGATTGCTGGGCCCCACCCCCTCAGAGTTTCTCATATAGTGGGTCTGGGATGGGGCCCAGTGATTTGCATTTCTAACAAATTCCCAGTGACACTGATGCTGATGGTCTAGCAGCCACATTTCAAGAATGAATGTGCTATGAAAATTTAGAATGAGGAGGGATTTCTTCTGGCTGGAGACTTCAAGGAAGGTTCGTGGAGAATATTCTTTATTTCTCTGTAGACTCTGAGAAACAGCAGAGTTTGACATCATCAAATATCATATATTGAATAATAAGCCATTCTGACTGCTGTGAGGTGATACCTCATTGTAGTTTTGATTTGCATTTCTCTAATAATTAGTGATGTTGAGCATCTTTTCATGTACATTTTGGCCATCTGTATATCTCCTTTGGAGAAATGTCTATTTAGGTCTTCTGCCCATTTTTTGATTGGGTTGTTTGTTTTTTTGATGTTGAGCTGCATGAGCTGTTTGTATATTTTAGAGATTAATCCTTTGTCAGTTGCTTTGTTTGCAAATATTTTCTCCCATTCTGAGGGTCGTCTTTTCGTCTTGATTATGGTTTCCTTTGCTGTGCAAAAGCTTTTAAGTTTCATTAGGTCCCATTTGTTTATTTTTGTTTTTATTTTCATTACTCTAGGAGGTGGGTCAAAAAAAAACTTGCTGCGATTTATGTCAGAGAGTGTTCTGTCTATGTTTTCCTCTAAGAGTTTTACAGTGTCTGGCCTTACATTTAGGTCTTTAATCCATTTTGAGTTTATTTTTGTGTATGGTGTTAGGGAGTGTTCTAATTTCATTCTTCTACATGTAGCTGTCCAGTTTTCCCAGAACCACTTATTGAAGAGGCTGTCTTTTCTCTATTGTATATTTTTGCCTCTTTTGTCAAAAATTAGGTGACCATAGGCGTGTGGGTTTATCTCTGGGCTTTCTATCCTGTTCCATTGGTCTGTATTTCGGTTTTTGTGCCACCACCATATTGCCTAGATTACTGTAGCTTTGTAGTATAGTCTGAAGTCCGGGAGCCTGATTCCTCCAGCTCCGTTTTTCTTTCTCAAGATTGCTTTGGCTATTTGGGGTCTTTTGTGTTTCCACACAAATTGTAAAATTTTTTGTTCTAGTTCTGTGAAAAATGCCATTGGCAGTTTGATAGGGATTGCATTGAATCTGTTGATTGCTTTGGGTATTATAGTCATTTTCACAATATTGATTCTTCCAATCCAAGAACATGGTATATCTAGCCATATGGTTTGTGTCATCTTTGATTTGTTTAATCAGTATCTTATAGTTTTCTGCATACAGGTCTTTTGCCTCCTTAGGTAGGTTTATTCCTAGGTATTTTATTCTTTTTATTGCAATAGTAAATGGGACTGTTTCCTTAACTTCTGTTTCTGATATTTTGTTGTTAGTGTGTAGGAATGCAAGAGATTTCTGTGTATTAATTTTGTATCCTGCAACTTTACTAAATTCATTGATTAGCTCTAGTAGTTTTCTAGTGGCATCTTTAGGATTTTCTATGTACAGTATCATGTCATCTGCAAACAGTGACAGTTTTACTTCTTCTTTTCTGATTTGGATTCCTTTTATTTCTTTTTCTCCTCTGATTGCTGTGGCTAGGACTTCCAAAACCATGTTGTATAATAGTGGCAAGAGTGGACACCCTTGTCTTGTTCCTGATCTTAGAGGAAATTCTATCAGTTTTTCACCATTGAGAATAATGTTTGCTGTGGGTTTGTTATGTATGGCCTTTATTATGTTGGAGTAGTTTCTCTCTATGCCCACTTTCTGGAGAGTTTTTATCATAAATAGGTGTTGAATTTTGTTGATTATATAATTGATTTTTAAATGTGTCAGTTTCTGGTGTATAGCAAAGTGATTCAGTTATATATATATATATATATTCTTTTTCATATTCTTTTCCATTATGGCTTACTACAGGGTATTGAATATAGTTCCCTGTACAGTAGGGAACTATACAGTAGGGCCTTGTTATTTATCTATTTTATATATAGTGGTTTGTATATGCTAATCCCAAACTCCTAATTTATCCCTTCCCAACCCCCTTTCCCCTTTGGTAACCGTAAGTTTGTTTTCTGTCTGTGAGTCTTTCTGTTTTGTAGATAAGTTCATTTGTGCCATATTTTAGATTCCACATATAAGTGACGTCATATGGTATTTGTCTTTCCCTTTCTGACTTACTTCACTTAATATGATAAACTGTAGGTAAATTCAATTTTTATTATAATTGAAATAAGCATTTGAGGAACAAGGCAAATAAAAATTTACTCCTAATGGAAGTATAATAATGATTTATTGTTTAGTGAGAAACGCTAGTTTCCAAATGGTTTGACTAGGACTATCTTTTTCTATTGTTAATCTTATTTTCTATTTTACTACTATAAGCATGATTTATTTGTATAGTATTTTAAAAATTAGGCATAGTTTCTGTTAGTAGGATTAATAAAGAAAAAGATTCTAATATGATACTATAATGAGATGAGAATGAGAAGGTTATGATTTTATTCCTGATTTATGGAAGTCACCTGATTTATTTAGTCCCTAGCTTTTGTCACTTGTAAAATGAGAAAAAGATGATATTCATCTAGGTGTGGAGATGTTATCAAGTCTGGGAGTGTTCTGTTTGCAAAATCAATAGGAAAACTGAGCTCAAAATAAAAACAACAAAACAGAGAGTAAAAACAGACACCTAAGCTTAAACTCAAGTATTTGGCTATTTCATTATAGTGTGAATTATCCAGAGTATTGCTTTAGGTCTCTGCCTCATATTGCATTGTTAGTAAACATCATCAGAAACACCCACGAATGTTTTAACTCCTTCACCTATAATATCTTAAGAAATTTAAAAATGTTAACTGAAAGAGATACATGGAAATAGTCACCTTATTACTGCTATCTTAGGGATATTAAGATTAATTAATATTGATGATTCAGTCATTTCTCATGATCAGATTGAATGATATAAAGTTCACAGTCATTGATTCCTTTCACTTCTCTCAGGCACACCCTCTGTTCCTATAATCCATCTTGGAGTATGAATTATGTTGAAAAAACTGATGAATAAGGAATTTCCTATTCTTCTGGAATATGCAAGTGTTACAGTGAAATAAGGGGACTTTCATTTTAAGGTTAATGGTGACTTGTTAAATATATGCCAGGCATATAGATTGAATCCTTACACAATTTCCACAAATTTATATTGTAATTTTCTTCAGATTACATAAAATTTAGTAATACAGTCTGGGATTGTACCACATGGAGAATAGATGCATTTTCTGCTAATAAATCCAATTTGAGAATTTCTCTAACTCAGAATAAAGATGAAAAATCTAAAAGTGGGCAAACGAAGTATGTGCCTGGAAGCTATTTGGTACTTTTCATTACAAATTGAGGGACTGATAAAAAAAAGAGAAAATGCAACTTATTTTCCTGAAAATGTTACCAAAGAAACAAGTTCTGGTAATCTATTAATATACATCACAGTTTTTTCACATTTACAAATACCTTCCCTGTTTTCAGACATAATTTTTCAAAATTTTCTCCTTTTATTCACTGTGTCTATTTGAGTATGGCTCAACTAGATACAGAAGTAATTCTGAAAATTGTTAAAACTGTTAAAATATATGTTAAGTGATAAAGTTGTTTTAAGCAGTCCTTGTTCAAATGGTTAGGCCAAGAGAATTCTGTTGTGAGAATTCGTATTAAATATTAATGTTTAGACAGTTAAATCTATTTTATAAGCAGACCATGTTATTGAGGAGGGATTGTGATGTGGAGGATTTTCCTTCCTGACCTTCAGAGAGACGCTGGTCCAGATTCATTGAAAATTGCCAGTGAATAATAGGTAGCTGATGGTATGTGATACTTGCTGACTTGTGATTACCACAATTTCCTGCTTTGCTTTGGCTTTGCAAACATGTCTTTATTTTCCACATTAATACATACGAACTTTAAAAAGGCCTAAGTGGGGTCAGCTATGTGCCCTCAACTGCAATTTTTGCAAATGTGACATGAATCCAAAATATATTATAGTTTTGATCAAAATTAATATGCAATTTTTTTTTGTTAAAATTAGTTGTTTGGGGACAAGCTATATCCTAGAAGAAATAAAAAGCTTGAGAGAAAAATCAGAAATTCTCAGTATTGGTAAGTGTT
Organism: Physeter macrocephalus; assembly: GCF_002837175.3. Lineage (NCBI taxonomy): Eukaryota > Metazoa > Chordata > Mammalia > Artiodactyla > Physeteridae > Physeter > Physeter macrocephalus. Next base: position 74,088,150 of record NC_041219.1, on the reverse strand, counting down.
TAGCCATTTAATTATTACACATGGGAGGCAATTATTTTCAGTCAAAATGCATCTTTTTATTCTTTGAAAAACATTCAGTGAAAGCATCTGTGGCACTGACATTCTAAAATCCAAACAGAGAATAGATGCATCCTAATAAGTAAGCTGATCCTAGGAAGGCTGGTTCTTGCTGGCCCAGCCTGGCTACCTTGTTCTGCATTGCATTGCAGTGGTAGGGGGATATTTATCTTTATTGCTCCTTTGCTTCTCCGCCCCTCCTCTGCCCTTCGACCCTCTCCATTCCTTTTCCTTCCATTCCTTTTGCTTTCCTTTCCTTCTCTTTCCATATGTTTTGTGTAACTTAAAAAAATTCCTAGTTTTGTATTCTTTCAAATTGATAAAACACATTTGTAAGTGTCATTATGCTGTTAAAGATACACTACCAAAATAATACTTGATTATAAGAAATTCACACATACAGACAGAAAACATTATGAATCTATTTCAATTTGGGATAAATTATGGAAACAAATAATAGAATGTGTTTGATTTTTATAAGTAGAAAATACTATGGGACAGCTGCATGTAAAAGAATGAAATTAGAACACTCTCTAACACCATACACAAAAATAAACTCAAAATGGATTAAAGACCTAAATGTAAGTCCAGACACTATAAAACTCTTAGAGGAAAACACAGAACACTCTTTGACATAAATCACTGGAGAGGGTGTGGAGAAAAGGGAACCCTCCTGCACTGTTGGTGGGAATGTAATTTGGTACAGCACTATGGAGAACAGTATGGAGGTTCCTTAAAAAACTAAAAATAGAACTACCATATGACCCAGCAATCTCACTCCTAGGCATATACGCCGGGAAAACCATAATCTGAAAAGATACATGCACCCCAATGCTCACTGCAGCACTATTTACAATAGCTAGGACGTGGAAGCAACCTAACTGTCTATCAACAGAGGAATGGATAAAGAAGAAGTGGTACATATATACAATGGAATATTTCTCAGCCATAAAAAAGAACAAAATAATACCGTTTGCAGCAACTTGGATGGACCTAGAGATAGTCATACTGAGTGAAGTAAGTCAGACACAGAAAGACAAATATCATATGATATCACTTATATGTGAAATCTAAAAAAATCTTACAAATGAACTTATTTACAAAACAGAAGTAGAGTCACTGATGTAGAAAACAAACTTATGCTTGCCAGGGGATGACGGGGGAGGGATAAATTGGGAGATTGGGACTGACATATACACACTACTATATATAAAATAGGTAACCAGGGCTTCCCTGGTGGCGCAGTGGTTGAGAGTCCGCCTGCTGATGCAGGGGACGCGGGTTCGTGCCCCGGGTCTGGGAAGTTACCGCATGCCGCGGAGCGGCTGGGCCCGTGAGCCATGGCCGCTGAGCCTGCGCGTCCGGAGCCTGTGCCCTGCAACCGGAGAGGCCACGACAGTGGAGAGGCCCGCATACCGGAAAAAAAAAAAAAAAAAAAAAAATAACCAGCAAAGGACCTACTGTATAGCACAGGGAACTCTACTCAATACTCTGTAATGGCCTATATAGGAAAAGAATCTTTAAAAAAGAGTGGATATATGTATATGCGTAGATGATTTACTTTGCTGTACACCTGAACCTAACACAATATTGTAAATCAACTATACTCAAGTAAAAATTTTAAAAAATTAATGGAACAGAAAAAAAAATACTCTGCACACAGAGGATGAACTTTATTGAGCTAATATTTTAATATATTTTTAATGTGAAAATATTTCACATCATTTATCACACAAACCACTCAAAACTGCCTTTTTTTTATCCTTGAGAGTCTCTTTATAATAATTATCTTATAAATATAATAAAACTTTGGAAATTTTTATTTGTATTCGTTGAAGGACATGTGTCATTATATACTTATTGTTCATGGGTGACAGAATACGGTTTCATTTTTTTTTTTCCCCCTCAGAGCACCAGTTTTCTAAATTCTCATTCCCCACCAGATGCTTTCTTAATAACATACACAACAATACATCCCTATCAGAGGAAAGTGTCCGTCCAAAAATTTCAGGAGCTTAATCTTTTTTTCTTCCAGTTTTATTGAGATATAATTGGCATACAGTCCTGTACACATTTCAGGTGTACAGCATAATGATTTGATTTACCTTCATCATGAAGTGATTATCACGGTCACTTTAGTGAACATCCATCATCTCATATAGGCACAACATTAAAGAAATAGAAAAAAAAATTTGGTGGTGGTTGTGTTGAGAATGCTCAGAAATTACTCCCTTAACAACTTTTATATGTAACATACATCAGTGTTAGTTATATTTATCATGGTGTACTTTACATCCCTGGTACTTATTTATCCTATAACTGGAAGTTTGCCTCCATCCAGTCCCCCTACACCTCACTCCCACCTCTGGTAGCCACGACTCTGATCTCTATTTCTATGAATGTGTTCGCTTTTGAAATATAATTGACTTCCAACACTATGTTAGTTTCTGTTACACAACATGGTGATTCTATATTTCTATACGCTTCAAACGGATCGCCATGATGAGTCTAGTTACCATGTGTCACCATACAGAGATATTACATAGTTATTGAAGGCATTCCCCCATACAGTACACTTCATATTCGGGAGTTTAATCCTTACTGTGCTGTTGAAATATAGCCAAATTTAATTCAGACTTTAATATTTTGTTCAGGAAAAAAAGAGGAAAATAACAATTGTAGTGGTGGAGGAGATTTTGCTGCCTCTCGCTTTGTGTCACTCCTGGGGATAGCAGGAGAGGGCAATTGTTCTCCTCTGTTTCACCAGCATCGGACCTTTGGGAGTGTGAGGTCATGACAGTTCTCGAAGAGATTCACATGCTTAAAGGGTAATTTTTTTTCACTTTATTCAATTTGCAAATCAATTCTGATTTTAGAACTCAATCTTCAAGCAAGATGGGACTGGACTGTATAATTCATAAAATATTTAATATCAATTTTTTCTTTAATGCCTATCCAGTTTTACATGACTTATGAAAATAGGTTGGCATTTTCTGTAGGATATTTAGATCAGACTCCTTGAGGGCAGAGACAATTTCTTATCACTCTTGTATAACTACCACATAGCATAGGTATTGGCACACAGTAGGTGCTCCATGAATATCTGCTGAATGAGTAAAATGACTGCCAGTATGTCCATTAACTTTGAATAAACTGTTACGTTTAAAGCATTTAAAACGCTTATGTCTATTTGCTTTATAAGAACACTGTCAGTTGAATGACACACAATTAGTTTTATGTTTCCAAAGCCCGTGTGCAGATTGACCTGGCCATGGAGGAAAAGAACACAGGGAGACTCAGTTTGGGAAAAAAAGAAGGCTGAGACTTCCATCAAGTTAGTGGAAGGAGTGGATGGATATACAGAAGTGGAGCAACCTGAAAGCATCTAACCTGACACAAACTTTAACAGGCCTCTTGGGAAAGGTCAAAAGCTGTATCAGGAATAAACATGAATAGTGCCTGATGTATGATGCCATGTGGCTTGGTGGGCTGTGTTGCAGCAGTGGTGAGAGCAGAGAGAATGAGTACTCTCCTCTCTTTCCATGTCCCTGTCTTTTGGTCCAAGAATATGCCGACAGTAAGAAAATCTGTGAAAAAAAGTTAGACAAACATTAAGCTGGAAGAAAAGACTAATGACTAAAAACAAATGATTTCTTTTCCCTTTTTTAAAAAATTTATATTATTGGGGTATGGTTGATTTACAATGTTGTGTTAGTTTCTGCTGTACAGCAAAGTGATTCTGTTATACATGTACATATAACCACTCTTTTTTAGATTCTTTTCCCATAGAGGTCATTACAGAGTACTGAGTAGAGTTCCCTGTGCTGTAGGGTAGGTCCTTATTAGTTATCTATTTTATATATAGTAGTGTGTGTATGTCAATCCCAATCTCCCAATTTATCCCCACCCCGTACCCCCTGGTAACAATAAGTTTGTTTTCTACGTCTGTGACTCTATTTCTGTTTTGAAAACAAATGATTTTTAAACTCTAAGGATGCAAAGTAAAGTTAATGTAGATTTGTAATGTAGCTGCCAAAAAACCAATATCGTGCAACTTTATATGGTGTTGTGTATGCCCATGTGGTGGGAGATGGCATATGTTAAGAAATCTTAATATCAGAGACATGGACCATTATGGAATGAGTTTAGGGGAGAGTATTTCAAATGCTGTGAGAATGAAGAAATTGCATGTTCATCAGAAGCAAACAGAACAGATGCTGCTAGCAAGTTTTCTTAAAGGTTCTACCATGTTACCTGCCCATCCTCTAGTTCCACCCACTGCCATTTACACCTTCTCTCAGAAATTCTACTATGAAAAGACAGACTACAAGGAAGTGAGCACGTATTCAAAACCTGGTGTTGTGTTATCTTAGTCCCACACAAACATGGGTAGGAAATGACGTCTGAGGCAGGTGTCCATCCATTCAGGGAAATGAAAGTCTGTGTGAAGCAGCTGTGATGGTTGCAGTATTTGAAAGAAATGTTTTTTCTAGTGTAAACCTACTTCAATAGGAAAAATACTGGATTCAACTTATACAAGAGCCTTTAGGCATTCTTAAGAGTAGATGCAATCTGATTTGGGAGAGTTTTGAGGAGCTGAGTTTTGGCCCATATATTTGAATATCCATCAAAATCTCTTACTGAAAAGAGTTTAGAATTTTATCTATCAATATTTTTATGTCATTTATTGCAAGGCTTATTCAATATCAAGCCTGCTCCAGTTTGATAAGCAGAGATGGTAATGGTGAGCATGGCCAAATCCTTGCTTAGCCCGAGGCCCAGAGCTAAGGCAAAAATGGTAACAGGTTTAGTTGCAACACTTTCCTGACACATGGTACCCAGAAATAACCAGACCCCAAACACTGATAAGGTTGTCATGGAGAACTACATTACAGTCTTAAATCTGTTTTTTGCCAAGAAGGGTGGATTCGAATTCTACAGGCTTCTTGAATTTCCACTTAGCATCTTTGTCTACTGAGATGTTCTGAAAGATGCCAGGAGACACTGGGCCAGCCAAAACGGAATTACTGAAATGCTGTGAAGCTGTATGTCCTCTGCTTGTAATTTCACTGTAAAGGCTGTGATAAATACTTTCTTAAAAATATGCATTAATAAGAAAAGATTAATTAAAACACCAGAATCAAAAGGCAGTTTCCTAAGCATGTCTTCTGCATGACTGAATCTGTTGGTTCCAATTTCTCCTGCTCTGTTTTCACTCTACTGTGTCAACTGAGACTTTGAAAAAATCTTTCTCATAGTTTCTTCTTTAGAAATTTTTCCATTTAAAACCAAATGTCACTTATTGCTGTGTTTTTTGTCATTTAAAAATAATATAAACTCTCTAAAACATTAGGAAAGTAGAGAAAATTAGCCATAGTTTTATCCTACAAATCTTTTTTTTCTAGTATGTTGTTTTTCCCTGATATTTTAGTGACCAAACTCATTATAGAACTTTTATCCTACTTTTAAATCATGATATAAATCTTTTTATATATTATTACATATTCTTAATAAGAATCATTGGTACATATCATGTTAGCTACTCCCTTCTACATCATTAATTTGCTATTGTTCAATATTTGCTTTGTTTCCAATGTTTATTATTATTATTAATACTATGACAAACATAATTTTGAGTATTTTTCATATATAGGATTTTTCCTTAGGATATACTCCATAGATCCATATTGTTGTTTAAAATGGTTGTACAGATATGAGATTGGCTGTTTCACTCTCAGCATTGGTTATTATAATAAAAAATATTTTTTTGCTAGTCTGATATATGTGAAATGATATTTCACTATTATATTACTTTTATTTCTTGCTTACACCCAACCCTTTGCCTATAACATTTGTTGCACATAGTTTACCCATTTGGTTGTTTTCTTTTAAGTTCTGTTTATTAGAATTTTGGCATAAAAATTTATAGCTATAGGTATCAAATCTACTTGATATTTTGCTTTATGTTTTTATATTAATGCATATGTATTTCTAAGCTAAGAAATCCCTTATTCATAGAATTTTAAATATTAATTCCATTTTTGAGTTTTTATATTGAATAACCACATATTCCCCTGAATTTATTTTCACCTTAAGATATCATGTGATATCCTAGAACTAAACTAAAATTTTCAGCCAACCATGGTATGCCAGCATGGTACAACTTTACATGGATGTGTGAGTGCCTGGGTGTTGGTCGAATCCTCAGATGCAAAGCCCATGGATAGGGAGGGCCGACTGTACCAACCATTTTATATGCCCGGGGGATTTAGGCATCCAGGGTGGCTCCAGGAACCAATCCCCCACGGATACTGAGAGACAACTGTACAACAATTCATACCATGTACACAAATGAGAGGAAACCAAGGCAAATTTGGGGAAGGGTCCAGAGGTCAGAAAAAAGACTTCAGGAAGTTCTCGTTGGGTTTATTCTCCGTTTTTGCCCTTTTCTGAGTTATGGTGCTATTTTTTCTTTTCTCCCATGTATCTTACTACTTGGGTGACCTTGGGTAGGTTCCTTAACCTGTCTAGGACTCAAGTTTCTTCAGCTGTTAAATGCGGTTGATAATATCAGTTACCTCCTGGAGGTTCTCAGATAATATCAATATATGAAAAGTGCTCAGCACAGAGACTCAGATATATGTTATTAGTATATATTACTTTCCTCCATCTCTTAGCCCTCTACCAAACTTGTTCTCAGATCTTTCATTCTCATTGGCATTTACCAGTTGACGAGTTTGGCCTTAGTAGCCTGTTTCCATTCATTAAGACAAGGTTAAATTTCCTGAAGTAAGCCTTTAAGAGCAACCCAGAAATCCCCGGGGATCTGGGAAATGGAATTACAAGTTGAGAAATTGCTCTTGGTTTGCATTGTAGGACCTTAACTGCCCCAGCTGCACTTTTTATGGTACCGGAAGTCTGTAAGAGGTGAGGCATAGTCAAAGTTCTGCATTACGTCTTCCCTGTTATCATGCCAGGGACCGCAAGCATGACAGCTTTCTCTGGTGTTAGATGGCAGTTTTCTCCGTGGGTTTTATCTGCCCCCTTCTGTGAAGAGATAAAAACTGTCAGCTTGTGGAAGGCAGAGTTCCCACGGGGCACTTTGGGGTGGTTTTACAGCACCAGGTTGGGAATTTAGCCACTTTTGTTTCTTTTGTCTCAAAACTTGTTTTCTTTTCTTTATGATGCCTGAAATTTCCCTGTTAAAAATTAGATTTCTTTCTTTTACAGAAATTAAAAAATTCCAATATCCCTGAAAGAGGTTATCAGGCATTTACTACTGTTTACTGAAGGGACTGAAGTGTAAATGAAGGAGCTATTGACTCAGACTCTCTGGAGACAGGTCTGGTGCTGGCTCAGTCACTAATGTGTCTTCTTGCACAGGTCACAGCATCTCTGATGCTTGGTTTTCTTATGACCTTTAATATTGCCTTTCTCTCAAATAATGACAATCATAAAAATAGCTAACATGATTGCGCGCTTACTTTGTGCCAGGTACCGTGCCAAACCCTTCAAATGTATTTTCTAATTTAAATCTCACAAGGCCCTTAGGAGGTAGGTACTATTGTCCTCATTTTACAGATAAGTAAAATGAGGCATCAGAGGTTGAATATTTGCATAAAGATTGGCAGAGGGTAAATTAGTGAGTTAGTAATTTAAACCAGGTCTATGTGATGCTTGTATTAAGTATTCTGGTATAGTTATGATTGATGAATACTGTCCTGATATTTAGCTGAGAACATGAAATTATATTTGGGGAAGAATCGTTGCAAATTGAAGTAAGCAAGAATTGAAATATTCGAGTAATTTAAGAGTGTAAATAGCTCTAAGATTTGTGACTATCAGATAGATTCGAAGAATATTTTAATAGGATGTTAGATTGTGAGTTTCAGTGGAGGCATTGAATAGATGCAAATCATGAAGGGAAACATTTGAGTTGGGCTGTTGGAGATGAGAGATGGTTTTGAAGTGCTTTGGAGTGAGCTGCTGCTGTGTTGTGAGTCTTACCACACCCCCAGTGCATGGGCAAGACCCGTGTGTGTGTGTGTGTGTGTGTGTGTGTGTGTGTGTGTGTGTGTGCGCGCGTTAGGGGAGAGGGTGTGGAAGGGATGATTGGCTCTCATATCTAGTTTAGTGGGAAGAACTTCAAAGGCATCACTGGGGGAGCTTGGTATTTGTCCCCGGCAGGTAGGGAAACACGGTAGACTGATGTCAAACTCCAGCTTTGGAAACAGAGAGGTTAAAGGTCAGGAGATGGGTTGGACACCATTTTTGGCAGGAAAATCAGACTTGCTGCTGCTTTGAGATTGGCCTACATTTCCGGAGTTTTCTCAAGCTAAGAGAGTGTTTCTTGTGGAACAAACATTGAAAAGACAGCTGGTTTGGGATTACTGTTAAACTCTTCTCCACTAGACAACACTTTGACAGTGATCAAAACTAATGTCATAAACGAGGGGGCAGATGGACACTGTGTGCCTGAAGTCAAGGTTACCTGGGGAAGTACAGTTCATCACTTGTGTATTATTCTAGCTGGAAATGCTTAACCTAATCTAATTATGAAGAAATGCAAGACAAACCCAAATTGAGGACTATCCTATAAGTAAATGGCTTGATTCTTCAAAAATATCAATGTCATTAAAGACAAAGGATGGCTGAGGAATTGGTACAGATCAAAAGAGACTGAAGAGATATGACAACTAAATGCCATATGTGATCCTGGATGGGATTCTGTCCTGGAGGAAAAAAATGCTATAAAGGATACTATTTGGACAATTGACAACATTGGAATATGGACAGTAGATTAAAGTTTTAGATCAATGTTAAATTTTCCGAGCTGGATAGCTGTACTATGGATGTAGAAGAGAATATCTTTGTTCTTAGGAATACATGAAGTATTAGGTAAAGGGGCATGATTATGCAACCTATAGTCAGACGGTTCTAAAAATAAATTGTATGTGTGTATGTGTGTGTTTGTAGAGAAAGACAATGATGAAACAAACATAGCAAATTATAAAAATTGATGAATTTGGGTCAAAGTGATGTACTCTTTGTAAAAAGTTACTCTTGTAACCTTTTTGTAAGTTTGAGATTATTTCGAAGTAAAAATGAAAAACAAGTCATTTTCTCAGCAAAGCGTTCCCACTAACCAAGGTCTGTTTCACCCCCGACTCTCCCCACCTTTGCCCACACAAAACCACCCCCTTCAGAAATGCTAGTAAGCCCCACTCTAGACCTGCTAAGTCAAAAATCTCATGGGACGGGGCCCAGGGAGCTGTGTTTTAAGATGGTTCTTACACTAACGTTTGAGAAGCACTGGTTTAGACTAGTGAGGACCCATGCTCGGAGTTGGGGGGTGAAGTTAACCCCATTCAGGCTGTTAGACATGGGGGAAAGGTGGATGGCTCTCTGGGATCTACCTCACAACAGCAGTTGAGGATGACTATGAGATTGTCCTTCTACATTCTTCCCTATATCATCATCTACTCTTCTCCTTCCAGCTTGAACCTAGAGGCAAGTCACAGCATTTTTTTTTAGTTCAAAATTTCACAGCAGGCCGTATAAATGACTAAGGTACATTTGCTAGGGAACAAATCCACAGAACTCTCCATCATGAATATGGAGATGGGGATTCAGGAGGAAGGAGAACTTTGCCCTGGCAGTATCTGGGAAGCTTCACTGGGGAAATGGAGCTTGGGCATGTAGAAACAGGAGAAGGAAAGGAGGAAGGGGAATTTCTGGCAGAGGGACCATCACACTCAAAAAGCATGAAGACTAAAATTGTCAGATTATATGTGGGAAGTCTGGCTTTCCACGAGGATATGAGGAGTGGAAGAGTAGAAACTAAGGATATCAAAGGAGGAGACCAGGTCATGGTCAGTGTGGAATGCTAGGACATGGTGGTGGAAGTCCATTTATATGGACTGATGTTCACAATATCTAATATTCACACTAGCAGGTTAAATACTGCAGACAGGGGGGTGTCATTGTAAGTCTGAACAGTTTTGATCAGATCAACTTGGTAAGGAGACTGTTCTGGCTTGCTTTGAGGATGGTGAGTGGGGGAGACTGGAAGGGTGGAGACCAGTGAGTAGGCAACGGTATAGAACAGAGCAAGGATAGTGGAGACGGTAAAGAGGAGACATTCTTGAGATAAAAGAAAGAAATAGGTAGAGGAAAGAATAAAGAGTGACTCCAAGGCTTTGTGCCTGGATTATTAAGAGGTTGCTGATGCCATTTGATGACAAAATGATTTTCATTGGAAGGTGGGACATTTTTGAGTTTGTGTAGTCAGACGATTAGTGAGGAATTAGGTAATGTGTTTTACCCCACCTACAGCTTCACTGAATTCTTTTTATTTTTTAAATTTTTTATTTATTTATTTTTTAAAGTCTCTCTCTCTCTTTTTTGGGACCATTTTAAAAGTCTTTATTGAACTTGTTACAATACTGCTTCTGTTTTATGTTTTGGTTTTTTGGCCGAGAGGCATGTGGGATCTTAGTTCCCTGACCAGGGATTGAACCTGCATCCCCTGCATTGAAAGGTGAAGTCTTAACCACTGGATCACCAGGGAAGTCCCTGAATTCTTTTTAGTTGTACCCTAGCACTCTTTCCCCCTTCTCGGCAGCTAGGTATGAGGTTACCCTTGCTTGAAGAAGGTGTCAGGTGGAACCAGGAACACATAGGTCAAGTTAAAGGGAAATATATGCTGAACAGAGGTGTAAGTTTGAAGAATACTTTCTCATCACCCCAAAAAGAAACCCTGTGTCCTTTACTTACCCACTACAGGCCCTAGGTAACCACTAATTGACTTTTTATCTACATGGATTTGCCTATTCTGCACATTTTATATGAATGGAATCATCTAACATGTGATCTTTTGTGACTGGTTTCTTTTACTTAGTATAATGTTTTCAAGGTTCATCTATGCTGCAGCATGAATCAATAGTTCATTCCTTTTTATGACCAAGTAATATTCCACTGTGTATTTATCCATTCATCAGTTGATGGACATTGGCTACTATGACTAAAGCTACTATGAACATTTTTGTACAAGTTTTCCTGTATACGTATGTTTTCATTTCTCTTGGATATATACAAGAGATGGAATTGCTGGGTCAAATGGCGAGTCTACATTCACCTTGTTCAGGGACTGCCAAACTCTTTTTGAAAGTGTTGTACAATTTTACATTTCTACCAGCAGTAGAGGGTTCCAGTTTTCCCATATCTTTGTCAGCACTTGTTATTATCTGTTATTTTTATTGTAGCCATCCCAGTGGATGTGAAATGAAATCTCATTTTTGTATTAATTTGTGTTTCCTTGATGATTAATGATGTTGAGCATCTTTTTGCATGCTTATTGGCCATTTGTATATCTTCTTTGGAGAAATGACTATTCACATCCTTTACTCATTTAAAAAGTTATTTGTCTTCTTATTGTTGAGTTGTAAGAGTTTTTCAAAAATATTCTAGATACAAGTTCCTTATCAGATACATGATTTGCAAATATTTCCTCCCATTCTGTATATTGTATTTTCACTTTTTTATAGTGTCCTTTGAAGCACAAAAATTTTTAACTTTGGTGAAGTCAAATTTATCTGTCTTTTTTTTGTTGCTTATGGCTTTGTTGTCATATTTAAGAGACCATTGCTAAATTCAATATTATGAACACTTAACTCTATGTTTTCTTATAAAAGTTTTATATTTAGGTCTTCGGTCCATTCTGAGTTAATTTTTGTACATGGTGTGAGGCCAAACTATTTTTTGATAATTTAATCTGTTTTAAGTGCCCATCTCTACTGATGGCAAACTTAACCTGGCCAGTTCTGGATAAATTCAGTAACTTCAGGTTTTCTCAGTCATTGCAGCTTTAGTTTCAGTAAATTCAGGACTCTCCCTTTTCCTTCATTCTCCTCTCATGTGGGATTTAGCTAAATCACAGTGGGTTAATGGTACTTATTGACGGGTAGTGTACAGTGAGTTAGAATTAGGATTAGGTGTAAATGGGGAGGTCTCTGTCCCACGATTAGCTTCAAAGAGAAGATAATGATAGAACATGAAGAAAGTTTGGGGATCTGAGATTAGGGTGAACATGCATCCCAATTGAAGTATGGTTACTCTTGGAGGAAGCAAGCTTCACAGAGGTCCCGAGACTCCATAAAGATGTTGCACTAGGTGATTTGTTTCCCCCCACTCACTCACATATATTTATGAATAGGCACATGATAGTGCCAAGAATTCTTTTATAGAGTGGAATAAAGCAGCGATGAAAACACACAAATTCTGTGCCATCATGGAACCTATATTCTAGTGGGAGGAGACAGGACAAATAAATAAGCAAATAAATGTATAACATGCTATGATAAAAAAAAATCTAAGAAAAATAAATAGAGGGACTTCCCTGGGGGCTCAGTGGTTAAGAATCTGGCTGCCAATGCAGGGAACATGGGTTCGAGCCCTGGTCCGGGAAGATCCCACATGACGAGGAGCAACTAAGTCCATGCGCCACAACTATTGAGCCTGTGCTCTAGAGCCCGCGAGGCACAACTACTGAGCCCGCGTGCCACAACTGCCGAAGCCTGCATGCCTAGAGCCCACGCTCCGCAACTCGCTGCAACTAGAGAAAGCCGCGTGCAGCAACGAAGACCCAATGGAGCCAAACATAAATAAATAAATTTATTTAAAAAAAAAAGAAAAATAGAGTAGGGAGATAGCAAATGGGGCTGACAGTATTTTATATAGAGTCGTCAGGGAAGGCCTCATGACAGGGTGACATCAGAGCAGAGATCTGAAGCAAGAGAGGGACTGAGACTTGCAGGTACACATGGGAAAAACACGCCAGGCAGAGGGAACAGTAAGTTAAGTGCCCTCAACAGGGAGCAGGCTTGGCATATATGAGGGTGAGCAAGGAGGCCAAGGTGGTTGGAATGAAGAAGGTCAAGTCAGTGGCAGGAGATGAAGTCAGAGGGGCAGCGGGGGGCTCTGGGAACAGTGGTGCAGGTGTGTACTGCTCACTGCTCACTAATGTGTAAGTGCCACTCACACATGCGTACCTGGACGGACGTACTACAATACATCGACTCAGGGGGCACATTAAATAGGGCCATACAGGCCATGGAAGTGACTTCAGAATTCACTCTGAGATGGGAAGTTGTTGCAGTGTTTTGAGCAGAGACTTGCTCTAACTTCTATCTCAAGAGCAAATGTCTGGCTTCTTGGTTGAGAATAGATCATAAAGGTGCAAAGGTGGAGGTGGGGAGATCAGTGAGGAGTCTGGAGGCATGGACCAGGGTGGTAGGTTGTTGTTTATACTTTGAAGGTAGAGCTGACAGGATTTGCTGATGGACTGAATGTGGGGTGTGAGAGAGGAGTCAAAAACGATTCCAAGGTTTCTGAGCTGAGCAAATAAAGGCAGAGTTGCCAGAATAGCTAAGGCTGGGAAGACGCTTTTAAGGAGGCTTGGCTGCCATGGAAGGAGAGCCTAAACCTTTGGTGGTTGGCTGACTATCTTTGCCATGTTAAAGCAGCAGTGTGACCTGATCCAGGCCTCAGACTATATAGGACACCTCAGTGGGTGGTGGCTGGTGAGGACGGGGTGAGGAGGAAGAAACCCATTGGTCTTGGGTATGTGGCTTGAAGTTTGTACCTGTTCATTAGCATAAACAATCACCCACTTGTTTTGTAATGTCTTGTTCACTGACAGTTTGTGCCTAGAGGAAACAAAGAAAAACATTCATGACTTTGGCCAATAATTGTGGAGCATCCATTTGGATGTATCGTACAGGACTGTGCAACATGGGAAACCATAGAATGTAATCTGTTTATCTCTTGGATAAACAGAAACCTCCATTTTCAGTGTTTTCATCTCGCTCCATCTCAAGCTTTTAAATAGCTCATCCAATGTCTTGGAGGCTCCCAACAGTAATATCATGTATCATGTAGACAGAAGAGGGCTTCTATCACATTACAGGCATTTCTTAGTTGCTAAGTAACCATTTCCAAAGGAGAACCCAGAAGTAAAGAGAGATCTGTCAGCTGCATGGTAGGACAATGACTGGGTCCAGTTTATCTCAGTACATTCAGGCTTTGTGCTGGCATTTCCTGGATTCTGGGTCTAACACTTTATTCTCCTCTATCCTGCAGGCTTTCTAAACACAGATGTCTGAACATTAAGCTTATTCTTTCCTATTCCATTATGTGATTATAAGTCTCAACCCAAACCATCTTCAAACTGTAAGACAGCCTCGAACTGTAAATTTACATTTTGGTCAGTTGCACAATTTGGCATACACCTCTGTGCACGCCCTGGGTTCCTCCACCTTTCAGCAAACCTTGCTCTAGGGGGATTACTTAGGTCACAATTCTTTGGGTGGCTAGTGTCATAACTGCTGTCCAAGTCTGCCTTCTGCAGGTCTTCCGGAAGGGTAGGACAAAAGTCTTGTAAAACGATGAGGGTTATAAAAGCAACGGAGAAGGTGTGGAAACGTGTCCCGCTGCCAGTTTCATTTATGAACGTTGGAGCTTTAAGAGTCAGAAACTTTAAAAGTAAACAAACCAAGACGGTCACTGAGACTGTGACAGCGGGCTTCCGGAAGTGGAAAGTTAAACCTGGGCTCCGGGTTAAGAGCAGGGGGCGCGGGATTAAGAGAGCAGGAGGCTTAAGAGAAGGTTCACCGTCTATGGTTGGCTAAAAAAATTGCTGGCCTGGCCAAGTGACTTTTACCTCATGTCCACCTGGACATCTGCTGACGGGTCGTTTCACTAACGCCCTATACTAGAGACAAAACCTAAACTACATAGTCCAAATAGAGACAGACCCTCCCGCTTCCCTCCCTTCTCCTCCTTCTCCTTCTTATTTTCTTTCTTTATTGTGTATCTTAAAAAATGTTCTACTTTTTCCTTTGCTTCAACACCTTCCTTCCTCTCCCTGTGTCAGCAAATTATCCACCCCACGCACCCACGCCGCTCCGGCTCCTCCTTTTCTTCTCCAGGCTTATCGTCGGCTCACTCCGCTCCGGTCCTGCGCGCGCGCCCCATCGCCAATTCTCAATCCTCCCCGCCCCCTTTAAGACAAGGGACTGGGTCTAGGCCCCACCATCCTTCGGTTTCCCAGGCGGGAACTGTCGAACCCCAAGTCTAGCCTCTCCAGGGCGGCTCTCCGGCGACCGCTTCCCGGTTCGGGGATCCCGCCGCCCCTCCAGCGCCCCCGCGCGTTCGGTCAGCGCGCGCCACGGCTTCCCGGGTGGCCGGGCCCCACCCCCTACCCTGGTCGCCCCGCCCCTGCCCGGCTCCGCCCCGGGCCGCCGCCGCCTGATTGGCCTCCGCCCTCTCGTCCCCCAGCTCCTCTCCTCCTCTTCGCCCAATGGGCACCACCACCTGGTCCAAAAATTCCCCCGAGGGAACCGAGGGGCTCTGCAAACACCAGCTCTGGCCGGGCTGCGGGGGCCGCTGCGGCGGGGCGCGGAGCGGGGAGGGTAGGCGGAGGAGGGAGCGGAGGAGGGAGGAGGAGGAGCAAAAGGTGTTGGAGAGAAAACTTCTAAAAGGAACAGGAAACTTGCCGGGGAGGCGGCGGCGGCTGCGGCTCTCCGGGCGTCCGGGCGGCGCACGTCGCGGGGTGTCCGGAGCTGCAGCGCCGCTCCTGGCGGCTCCCCTGGCGCGGGGCAGGGCTGAGCCCGACACTCGATCCCTCGGGCCGTGCCCGCCGCCGCCGCTCTGGGCGCTACAGGCGGGCGCTCCGTTCCGCCTCTGCCGCGGCAGCTCCCCGGAGAGGGCGGCGAGGGCGCAGAGAAGAGGAGGGACGTCTTCTTCGGAGCATGAAGCAGCATGACTGATAAAATGTCCAGCTTCCTCTACATAGGGGACATCGTGTCCCTGTACGCGGAGGGCTCGGTCAACGGCTTCATCAACACGCTGGGGTAAGCCGGGGCGCGGGCTGGGGAGCGCTGGCTCTCGGGCCCCTAGGAACCCATCCTAGTCCCTCGTGGCGCCGCCGCGTCCCCCGGCGCCCGCTCCCGCCTGGGGCGGCCGGGAGGCAGGGTAGGCTCTGCGCCCGCGGACAGCGCCGTGCGCTCGTCTCGCTCGCTCGCAGGAAGCTGTCCATAGAGGCAAGACTTTCTCTGCAACTTCATAATCTCAAACTCAGAGACGCATCTGAAAAGGAGGAAGTGATTCAAAAAGCCCGGAGACAGGCCCGGTGAAGAAGTCTTCGTTGGCTTCTCCGTGGGTTGTTTTGATTAAAAAAAATTTTTTTTTTTACCCTTAGAGGTGAAACAAAATGCCTCCTCTTCCCCATCTTTGCTCGCTACCGCTCTCAAGCCCTTGTCCTTCAGGGCCGGGTTTGTAAGACCAGTCAATAAAAGTCCGTGGCCTTGGGCATGAAACTCAGGCGATGTGGCGAGCGGGAGTGTGGCTTTGCCCTGCGGGAGGAGCTCACCGTCCCACTTCGCTGAAGTAATTTCCTTTTGGCCTTGCCAAACGGGGACTCGCCCCACCTCGGGGGCAGCCTGGGGGCTCCGATGGCCTCCTGGGTTCTAGAACTCACACCTGCTTTCTCCCCTTCCCGGGCTTTGGCCCACTGAAATGCTCAACTTCTCCTGGGACTCGGCCAAGTGCAGGGCTCTTGAGATTGATTTACGAATGGGGGAAATAGATATATAAACATAACCGTGTGCTAGATGGTTAAAGAGAACTTCCTTGATTACTAGTATTTTCTCTCTGTCCTGATTGTGAATACCAGCTCGCAGTTTAAACGCACACTGACTGCATTGTATTTTGATGCGTACATTTTTTTGTTGTTACCGCCTGGTCTCAGTAGCTAGACTCCCCAGTCTTAGAGATTTCAGGCTGAGAAACTGGTGTTTCCACTTCGGACTGGTCACTTTTTTCTGCTGTTAGGTTTCAGGGCGCATGACTTAACATGCAGTGTCCCTGGACGGTGGTGTCTACCCCACAGGGGACGTGGACGTCACCAGAACTTCCCCAGTTTCTGTTATTTGTGCGTCTCAATGGGTGAAAGAAGGGAGGTAGATTTAACTTAATCCCTTTCAGATCAATGTTAAGTGAAACTGAAGCATGGAAGAAAAAAATAGCCGTGACAGGTGCTTTTGTGCTGGGTTTGTAAATCATAAGCTGCCATTTATTTCCCGGAGAGCTCTTAGTACAAGGTCAGTGTTTGGGCTTCCCGCAACATTTTGCAGATGGACTCTGCCGCACCTCACCCTTCCCCTCTGTAGACTCTCTAGATGTGTTTAACCTGGTGGTTGATCAGGAAGGGCTTGGGGTCAAATCCCGGCTTCTCCGCTTGTGAACCTTATGACCCTGGGCAAGTTACATAATTGCATCTCAGTTTCCTCACTCATGGTTACTACCTCGTAGGATTGTGCTGAGGAAGAAGTGAGTTACATAAGGTGCTTAGCACAGTACGTGGCACATGAGCGCTTGTATTAAGGGTTAGCTGTTGTAATTGTCACTACCTAGGTGACTGTGAGCGACAGTTACAGTCGTGGACAAAATAATAAAAAGGATTAGGAATAGAGTATAAAACCTAGTGAAATAAAAAGCCATGTTTTTGTAGTGTCTTATTCAGCAAAGGTATGTGTTTTGGTCACTACATACTTTAGCAGTTGCGGAGTCTGTCCTGCTCATTTTGGAGATAGAGAAACCTAGGGGAAGAGAAATGAAGTGACTTACCTGTGAAGCAGAGGACATTAATGCCAAAAGCTGGAACTATAACCCTGTCTCCAGACTCTCAGCCAAGTGTGTGTTTCTTTGGTTACACATTGTCTTGAGAAAAAGAAGCTTTAATGTAGCATATGTTGTATAAAATATTTATTCGTATTCAGCATTTCTTGCTGGTGTTTTGGAAGTTGAGTTGCCTTAGAGTGTGTTTGTGCAGTATTATTTTTCTGTTGACAAACTGATTCTTGTTGAGGTTAATATGACAAGACCTCTGTGCAGCTCGATTCCAAGGTGAGGACGGATCGTTGGAAATGCTGCCGCTGGTGAAGCTTGGTGCTCTGATTAGATATTCTTTTTCTTTAACTCATGGAACTACGTTGGCCTCAGAGTTGTAGTAGTTACAAAGCTGGCAGGAGCCTATGTTCATGCCACATGAAATGTTATCTAGGCAAAGTAGCATCACCTACTTTGTTAGCTTAGATGACAACTGGTAGATATTTTACTTTACAAGTTTGTTTTAGGACCATGAAATCAAAGCAGCATTATAGTTTTTCATTATACTTTTGTAGGCTCATTATTTATACACCTTTTCTATCAAACACAGAGTACATACTTCAAGTTGAATTTCCTTGCTCTTCTATAGTTGGAGGTCAGTTGTCCAAGGTCTGTTGCTAATTATGACCTTGTTCATATCATTTATTCTTTTCCTGTCAGCATGTCTTTGTGGAGAGTAAGAGAAAGAGTATATGATGCCCCTGCCCCTGGGGTATTATAAAAGTGAATGAAAGAGACAGAAAGGAAAGAGCCCATTTTTTTTAGAGAGTTGCTAGGAAAATCCACATTATGCTTATATTTTTGTGGGCCTCAAGTTTCTTCAAAGTTGTGTGAATTGTTAAAGTGAATCAGAGAGCTCCATTGGAGACACTGGCATTGTATCTATTTAGCCAGCATAGTTTGTTCCACTGTAATATTAAAAACTCAACGGAAGAGCTAAAAATGAGGCTGTAAGTTTCTGATTTCTATCTTTGCTCTTTATCTATTTGACGCTTTTGGTTGCATGATGGTTTTTCAAATTCACCTTAGGAGGTAGTTAGTGAGAATGGAGTTTACAGCATTACAGGTAATTCATACATATTTATTTGTCTGCAGATAAACTTTGTCTGATTTTAGTATCTCGTGTATAAATTTGTTTGGGAGGGTACACGTTGTTTTTATTGGCTTTTGGGAATTTTTGTAATAAGGTCATGAATTTTTCACCTGAAAAAAAAATCACAGTTTCACTCTATTAGAGTTTAGTAGGCCCTTTTAGAGGCCCTTCCAACTGGAAATGTAGGAAGATTTTTGTAGGCTTTGTGACCTAGCTTTTAAGTTTGATATCTCAGTCTGAGGAATTAGACTGCTCCAGTTGCAAAGACTTGCATTTCCCTTTTTTCCCCAGTTTTCCTTTAACCAGGATTTACCTGATGTTTCTGAACCCTGAGTTATTGCTAAATGAGGTAGAGTATTGTTCTCCCAGCTTGTATTGGTGCAAAAGGGGCCTGGTTTATGTTTTCTAACTTAATTTTTCATCTAAAGATCTATTTAGGAAACACTTATCTTGACTTAAGGAAAACTACTTTAAATCCTGTTGGATGAAGATGGTGAATATATTTTAAATAAATAATTTTTTTTTGTACTGTACATTTTAGGGTTATGGTTTTTATTTTTCTTTTAAAAGAGAAGGGAGGACTTGTGGGATATGTTGTACAATTTCAGATGCAGTGTTGCTTTTGTTTTTGCTTTTTATTTTTAAATTGAAGTATAGTTGATTTACAATGTTACATTAATTTCTGCTATACAGTGAAGTGTTTCAGTTATACATATATATACATTCTTTTTTTTACTATTCTTTTCCATTGTGGTTTATCACAGGATATTGAATATAGTTCTCTGTGCTGTACAGTAGGACCTTGTTGTTTATCCATTCTATGTATAAAAGCTACATCTGCTCACCCCAACCTCCCACTCCATTCCTCCCCCAACTCCCTCCCCCTTGGCAACCACCAGTCTGTTCTCTATGTCTGTGAGTCTGTTTCTGTTCATTTCTGCCATATTTTAGATTCCACTTATAAGTGATATCATATGGTATTTGTCTTTCTCTTTCTCATTTACTTTACTTATATGATAATCTCTAGTTGCATCCATGTTGCTACAAATGGCATTATTTCATTCTTTTTTTATGGCTGAGTAATATTCCATTGTATATATGTACCACATCTTCTTTATCCATTCATCTATCGATGGACATATAGGTTGTTTCCATGTCTTGGCTATTGTGAAGAATGCTGCTATGAACATAGGGGTGTGTGTATCTTTTTGAACTAGAGTTTTGTCTGGCTGTATGCCCAGGAGTAGGATTGCTGGATCATATGGTAATTCTATTTTTTAGTTTTCTGAGGAAGCTCCATACTGTTATCCATAGCAGCTGCACCAACTTACATTCCCATCAACAGTGTAGGAGGGTTCCCTTTGCTCCACACCCTCTCCAGCATTTGTTATTTTCAGACTTTTTAATGATGGCCATTCTGACTGGTGTGAGGTGCTACCTCATTGTAGTTTTGATTTGTATCAAATGCAGTGTTAATTGTCCCTTCCCCCTTCCTCCATGTCTTTATACTGAGATTTACTTCCCTGGTCATTGACACTTCTGACACTTCATATTTTGGGTATATCAACTTGACCAATGGTCAGGTACCACACAGTGGGAGTGAGCATGGCAGAATTCCCAGGACGGGTGGGACAGTAGAATCAATAAAAAGTATACAGTTGTTGCATTGTCTGTTCTCCATGTGGTTGAGAGTTTAGTGAATGACAAGTGTGCATGTGTGTGTGTGTGTGTGTGTGTGTGTTGTGAGGTGCTACCTCATTGTAGTTTTGATTTGTATCAAATGCAGTGTTAATTGTCCCTTCCCCCTTCCTCCATGTCTTTATACTGAGATTTACTTCCCTGGTCATTGACACTTCTGACACTTCATATTTTGGGTATATCAACTTGACCAATGGTCAGGTACCACACAGTGGGAGTGAGCATGGCAGAATTCCCAGGACGGGTGGGACAGTAGAATCAATAAAAAGTATACAGTTGTTGCATTGTCTGTTCTCCATGTGGTTGAGAGTTTAGTGAATGATGTGCGTGTGTGTGTGTGTGTGTGTGTGTGTGTGTGTTTATGCACATCTGTATACATATGTTTAAGTGATTGTTGCCTTTGACTTGAGGTTTCTTTTTGGGATCTACTAAGAATCAGCACCCACTAATTAAGGTCTGAGAAAACACTCAGGTGACCACCCATTGGTGCAGTGACTGCCAAGTATCATGATAGTTTTTTACCAGAGTGGGAAAAGATCAGGGCCCTTATTTTTAATTACTACTTGATTTTGGCCAATTCAATGAGCTTTTTAATTCCTTTGTTTCCATGTTCAACAATGGACATCAGGTAGGGGGATGGTGGGTCACACAGTTTATAATTCTGACTTAATTCCTTAGATGGATGAATAAGACTTATGTTTTATTTTTACCAATTATAGTCCTTTGAATTTCCCTTCCTGATGCTTTTTCTGCTTAAAGTTTTAATATTTAAATGGTTACAGATTTTATTTATTATTATTTTTCTTATTTAATTTTGCTATTCTTATCATGGTTTGAAAAATCTTTCCTTTAATAGGACTGTTTGATCAGTAGAGAGTCGTAGATGAAGCAAGGAATGGTTATAGCCAACTTTTATATTTGCATAATTTGTAATTTATCTTTAGCCTCTTCTAAACAGAACCCCTCCAAGTAACAGCTATAACTAGGTCTATGAACTTAGCTTTGTTTTGGCTAGGGCATATGTTAACTGTGATAAAAGTGTCTAAAAATCCATTGGATATTTGCATGTGTGTTTAGTGGGGAGGAAGAAGACAGTATAATCTTGAATATTGAGTTGTTCTGGAAAGTCTAAGGGTTAATAGTGTCATGTTATGGAACTTTAAACTGTACAAAGACAGTTTCTGAAGTGGTGAACATAAGGTCTATTTTAAGCTGAAAGGTCCACCATTTCTTAAACTTAAGTCATTCCATAAACAACACTGCAGCTTTTAGACCCTCTCTGGTGGAGAGCTCAGTCAGGTAAACAACCATCCTTCCTTAAGTACCCCTGATCCTTGACTTTGATAGAAAGAGAATTCAGAAGCAATTGCTTGGCCTCATTCTAGATTTAACAGAGCTTTTTTGCTTAAAAAGTTTATTTTGTGTAGGTAGCACTTTTCACAGTCACGTTTCCCCTTTGGAACTGTTCTTGTGTAGATAGCGAGCGTGTATATAACTTACAGAATATAGACAGATTACTTTAAAACTTTAAAGTTAAATTCAAACTTTTAAACTTAAATTCCAGGCACAAGGGCACAAGGTGTGTCTTCATATATAAATACAAAGGAAGTAACAGTGGGCTTCTATGACAAATTTCTAGCATAACAATAGATTGAATTTTACTCCTTTTTTTACATCAGAGCTTGGTAATAGATCACCAGATTCTAATCAGAGAAGTGAAACTTTAATGGTCATTCATTCATTTATTTAATGAGTAAAATTGTGCCTTTCAAATGCACAGTGGTTATCTTTCTACTCTCATGCAGATTTAGATGGGTACGTTTTTAATATATGCTTTTAGAAAACCATAATTCTAATTTAATAATATAGAAAATAAGATTCATGGAGAATAGTGAAAGAGAATACAGCAGCATGTTAACAGTGGTGACGCTGCATGGTGAATGGGTGCGTGATTTTTATTTTCACGTCTCCTATATTTCCCAGATTCTATATATGTTTCTTTAGTTAGACATCTATTGCTATTATAGTCAGGAAAGTTAACTAAATGAAAGTGATGTTTTGAAGGATTCTTCAATTTCTTATTACCGTTCATCAACAATGTTTATTTTAAAAAGCATAAATAAAGCATTTTCCTGATCATGGTCAGTGGAAGAAAACCACCAACAAGGAGGCTGCATGTTGCTGTAATAGATGGTCATATGTTTACCATAAAAAATTTTTGTTCCTAGTTATTTATTGTTGGTATTTTAAAATGTATTATGGAAAAATGTTTGGCCAGTAATGCTGAGCCTTTATGAATGGTTGATTTAACTTGTGCAGTAAATATATAGCCTATTTTATTTTAGAAGTCTGTTTACACATGTAAGGAGTATGCCCTTCAGCATGGCCGACTTGTTCATTTTAATAATCTTAGTACCCATTATGGAACTTTTATTGTCTGTCAATTTCTGTAGGCGTTAGTTTGTGAGGGATCTGTGTGTGTGTGTTCTATAGGCGTTAATTTGTGAGGGATGTGTGTGTGTGTGATTGAAATCATTCATTTAAGTGTTTTTATTGAATATCTTTGAAATGGATGGATTAGCCCTCTCAAAATTTAAATCAATGATTGGTTAATAATGCTATTTTATAGTTTATTCTGACACAAACCTATAGAACTCCAACCCTGAATTAAGAATAAATTATCAGTTTATTCAGAAAAAAATGGAACTGACTCTGACTTTATAATCCTTGTATGCTCAGCACCTCATACGATTCCTGGTAAATGGTAGGCATTTAATAAATATTTTTGAAATCAATGTAGTCATTATTTAGTAATGGAGATAAGATTGGTATTGAATAACTGCAACATAAAGCAATTCTTTTCAAATAAAGATGATTAAAAACAGTATTCATAGGGAAACAGAAGAGGATTCTTTCTCTGGCTGGTATGACCTGAGGAGGACTTCAAGGAGGAGGTGGTATGTAGCTGAACTTTGGAGGATCATTAAGATGGATATTTGTCTCAAATCTATACCCATAATTTGATCATATATTCTTGGTACTTTTTTCTTTTATTAAAAAAATTGGTGAAGTTTTATTGTTCACTTTAATAGCTCCAAAAAAGGAAGCAAACAATTTGATATTATTGAGATATGCAAAGATAGAAGAAATAATCAAAAAACATATTTTATGCTTATTTAGCAAATGTGAGAGCTTTAAGTTTGATTCAGACCCTCTGAGTTTATTTGGACTGCCTTCAATCCTTGTCATGTGTGCTGAGTTTACTGAGACCAGAGATAAAGAGGGCAGGATATAAAGCCCAGAAACTTGGCAATTTTGGGGGGGGAATTTTACAATGTTTCCAGCTCCTTTGCATATTCTATTTTCACTCTTTTCCCCTTTATTTTTCCTTAGCCCCAGTGTTTCGTAGTTTTTCTTCATTAGTCGTGAGCTTCAATAGTCTTCTAGATCCCTGGAAGCTTTGGCATTAAGGACAACTTTCCATCTGTAATAAAATAGTTCTAAATTTTTTTATCTCATAGTGCCTGTGACTATTCAACACACACACACACACACACACACACACACACACAGACACACACTCTCTCTCTCTCGCGCGCGCGCTCTCTCTCTCCCCCACTTGGCATAGAATACCCTTCTGGTATGTGTGGAGTACACCATGCCCTCATTTCCTTTTGGTGTTTAACAAGCGATAGAGGCCATAGATAGAGTCCCATGAATGCCGGGAAAGACTTAGGAAGTAAACAAAGCATAATCTATATTCGTATCTAAATTCTTAGAATTCAAGCATGTGTTACTGAGGTTGTATCTATTAAAGTGTTTGAGTCATTGTTAAAATGTCATCATAAAAATCTCTGTGAAAATTACAAAATGCTGGACTTTTATATGTTAGTTATCCAAAAAAATTCCTCAGTGGAGTATTAGAAAAAACTTTTAGGTTTTTAATTAATTCCTAGATATCTAGCTCTCCAAGACCTTGTGGTAATGACTAATTATGAAATAGATATCATAATATCTAGCTCTCCAAGACCTTGTGGTAATGACTGATTATGAAATAGCCACTAGGAGCAGACACTACTACTGTCCGTATATCTCCTGTTTAAAGAGGATTCTGCAAATTGTGTAAGGAATTTATGGATCAGCAGAGCTAAATATAAGAGCTCAAACAAACAAACAAAAACCCAGCAAAAAGAAACTGGATTAAAAAATTCTTGATTAACTTTCTAGCAGCAAATAGAAGTATTATTTGTAAAAATTTCAGAGAATAAAGTGCTCTCCAACTCACATTTAGTTAAATTATTTGCAAGCCTTGTATTGAATTGTCTTGGAACTCTTGAAAAACAATCTATAGGTATCCTTTGCTATCCCAGTTCTTACTGTGTTGTCACAAAAGCTCCAGAGATTTGGAAAGCAAAGGACATTTGCATATCCCTTTGCCCATATGGATAAAGCTTAAGAGTTGAATATTAGAACTAGGGTTCCATTGTTTGTAAGGAACAGAAACCATCTTTGGCCAGCTTAAGGAAAGAAGGAAATTTATTAGTATAAAGATACTGGAGGAGCTCCAAGAAATTGAATGATGAGCTCAACAACTGAGCATTAAGAAAGGCAGAAACCCAGTGCTGCTGTGGGCATCTCAGTAGCAGAACCTTCTCTCTGGGTCCTGCCATTTACATGACTAGGATACAGCAATTCCTATACTCTCTTTCTTCTTTTTTTAAAAAATTTTATTTATTTATTTATTTATTTATTTATTTATTTATTTATTTATTTATTTATTTATTTATTTATTTATTTATTTATTTATTTATTTATTTATTTATTTATTTATTTATTTATTTATTTATTTATTTATTTATTTATTTATTTATTTATTTATTTATTTATTTATTTATTTATTTATTTATTTATTTATTTATTTATTTATTTATTTATTTATTTATTTATTTATTTATTTATTTATTTATTTATTTATTTATTTATTTATTTATTTATTTATTTATTTATTTATTTATTTATTTATTTATTTATTTATTTATTTCTGGCTGTGTTGGGTCTTCGTTTCTGTGCGAGGGCTTTCTCTAGTTGCGGCGAGCGGGGGCCACTCTTCATCGCGGTGCGCGGACCTCTCACTGTCGTGGCCTCCCGTTGCGGAGCGCAGGCTCAGTAGCTGTGGCTCACGGGCCCAGCCGCTCCGCGGAATGTGGGCTCTTCCCAGACCAGGGCTCGAACCCATGTCCCCTGCATTGGCAGATATATTCTCAACCACTGTGCCACCAGGGAAGCCCAGTATCGCACTTCTTAACATTGAAAATACAGAGTGATAGAATTTTGCGCCTCTTGGATTATTCACTTATGTCCATAAAAGAAAGTCGCGAGGCCAGATCTGACTACCAGGGAGATCACTGTGAGCAGGGCTCGAGTTTTGCCTGCTTCTGGGCCATTGTGGTAGAGCAGAAGGAAAGCACAGAGGACCTGGGCATGAGCTGAGGTGTTAACGCTTAGTAGGTAATTTAATAGTAACTTCTAAGCACCTTTTAAAATAAATTATGGTAATATACATAACATAAACTGCACCATCTTACTCATTTTTAAGTGTAAAATTCAGTGGCGTTAAGTGCACTCACAATATTGAGCAACCATCACCATTACCCATTTTCAAAACTTTTTCATCATCCCAAACAAACTCTTTATCCTTTTGACAATAACTCCCCGTCATCTCCCCCACCATCCACCGTAATCCCTAGTCTAGTTTCTGTCCATGAATTTACCTCTTCTAGGGTCCTCGTATACGTGGAATCATACAACATTGGTCCTTTTGTGTCCGGCTTATTTTACTAAGCATGATGTTTCCAAGGATCATCCACATTGTAACATGTATCAGTACTCCATTCCTTTTTATTGCTGAATAATATCCCATTGTAAGAATACAGCACATTGTGTTTCATCGCAATTCATCAGCTGATTATCATTTGTGTTGTTTCTATTTTTTGACTATTATGAAAGATGCTGTGATGAATATTTGTGTGCAAGGTTCTATGTGGACATATGTTCTTAATTCCTTTGGGTATATACCTAAGCAGGGGAATTGCTGGGTCATATAGTAACGTATTTAACATTTTGCCTCAGCCTTTCCTGTTCTCCTTACCCTGCTTTACCTTTTTTTTACATACCATCTTATTACATACAGTATAATTTACTATTTATTGTGTTCATTATCATCTCTTTACACTGGTAGAATGTAAGCTCTTTGAAGGCAGAGATCTTTTGTTTTGTCACTGAGCATCTCAAGTGCTTGACTCCGTAAATATTTATTGAATGAATATTTGTTGAATTAAGATATGCATGTTCCCAAATCTTTAAGTAGCTGTTAATATCAGTCCCTTTCTGGAAAAAAGTCAGTGTAATTGTAAAGTCAGTGTAATTGTTCTTATTAAATATTTTGAGAATTCATCTGGGTAATTCTTTTAAAATGGATGAAGGTTGTCACTGGATTTATAGTGCCATTAAATCTTGCTATAACAGGTACTTTTATAATCTCTTGGGTCATATCTCTGCACCTACCTAGTCCAACATGTGATAAAACTTACAGCCTGGAAAAAGTAATGTATATAGCCTTATTTAATGATTTGTATGTTAATAGGCACATTAAAGTTAATATTTATGGAAGTTCAATTTTGTTTTTAATGTGTGTAAAGAGTTGAATTTGTAAGCATTTTGTGAGACCATTTCTTAATTTTGATCAGCCCTTTCTCTTAGTGGATAATATATAATACGTCCAGGAAAATATTTTATACTTTAACAGCTATCAGCAGAAAAGTTTAGTTGGAAATAATTTGCTAATTTGGAATCAGAAAGTAATTGGGGAATTTATAGAACTTTAGAAAAATAGAAGAGGGCATACAACAACTTGTAATTTTTATTTTTGAAATTTAGGAGTAAGTGTCTGGAAAGGGATAGGCATTTAAATATAGGCTGAGGAGAACAAATGAACGGTATTTTTGTTTTTCATTACTTTATATTCTTTCTGTTAGACTAAGTCTGTTTTAATGTGCTTTGCCTCAGTCTTATTCTAAAAGACATGTTTGGCCATTCTCTTTAAGAACTTGAAATTCTCCGGTGTTGCACTCTTATTCTTGGAATCCTCACTGGTAGAAATGTACAGATGAGAACTTCTCTGAGAGCATATTTGCATATAGGACAGAGAAATAAAGTGAAAAATATAGATATGTAAAAATTACAAAATAATTTTAAAAAGCAAAACAAGGTCATTCTATTTCCTCTAGTTCTAACATCCACTATGATAGATGTTTAAAAATATAATATCTCTAGAAATAATTTTGAGATGAAAGATACAAAATGTTATCAGAGTTTTGCTTCATTTCTATAACATCCAGATTAATCCTTTTGAAGTGTATCATACCAAGTAAAGACAGTGACTTAAAAAATCTCACCCAAATCACCAAACACTGTTAACGTTAGGAATCCAAAGTAAGTTAATGATTTAAGGACTAGTTACTTGTGTTTGGCTAAAGTGTTCAAGGTCATTGCTAGTATCAGGGACATAACTACTTAAAACATTTGCATTTCAAGTAGATTTTTGGTTTCAGCCATGTTTTCAAAGAGGGTAATTTCAGTCTTGGTTTGTTAAAATAGGCAGGGAAGGTAAAGGATGGAATTTTGTTGTATTGAGGACTCTACTTGTGGCTAGGAATGGTAAATACTATGACATTTTAAATCAAATCAAGACTCGTTGATGAAAGTGTTAGTTATCTAAAACTTTACTAAATTAATCCATTGCTAGGATTAATAACAAATGATAAAGGGCCTTTATTTACCTTTCTTCCCTATTTACCTGGCAGGACATGATTTAGTAATTGAGTTCCAATTCTAAATCCATGTCAAGAATGAGCCTCCTTTCCTGGTCAGTACAAATGAACTCATTGTATCTGTCAGGATGAAACCAAGTACTTATTTCTGAAGTCTTGGCTGCTAAAGAATCTCTCAGAACTGGCTCTTAAAAATTATCAAATTGCAAGTAGAAAAACACTTTGTTAATCATTGGAGAATCTGAATAAAGAATTGTTTAAGTAAACTGACATGTACAAGTTTTGAGAGGCAGTAATTACTTTGGCAAGAAGCTATCCATAAATTTATACCATTAACATTTTCTAAAGAGTAGATCAACATTCGTATTGCACATTTTTTTTCAAAATAGAAGTTATAATAAACTCAAAGAATTAATATCAACTGAATCATTTAGTTTGAACTGTATTTAATTTAGCAAAAAATACATATTAATTTTTATTTCTGTATCACAGATTGCTAGTTATTCCCCCAAATTAATTTTTCCCTCTTCCATACTAATAGAAGTACTTGAGTTTGTGGATGCTGAGAATAAAGACCATGTTCCCTAGCCTCCTTTGTAGCCAGATGTGGCCTCAGACTATAATTTGTGGCTAGGTTCTTAAAGGAGAGGTTTACTCTCCTTCCTTTCCTCCCTAGCCAGTCCCCATTCAACTATTTGTAATGTGGCAGGGAAGAAGCCACCTTGAACCATGCGGATGAGGCCAGTACTTCAGGAATAATAGAATATCAAGAAATGAACCTCTTCTCTGGACCACCTCAAATCCTGGCTCTGCTGTATTCGAACAGAAGATGAAACTAGATGGGCAGACAAGGACCAGATCATGTATTCCCAATTAGGCAGTGTGAGGCCATTGATGGATTGTTAAGTGGAAGAATGAAATAATCAGGTTTTGCTCTAGGAAGATCAGACGGTGGTAAAGAGAAATAGAAGAAGGCTGCAAATGGCAGGCATGGGAGGAATCAGGTGATACATGAAGGCAGCCTGAATCCAGCAGGTGGAGTTGGGAATGAAGAGTAGCTTGTCATCAGAATCATTGAAGGGGCAGTATCTTTGTTTAGTGTTTGCCTTTAGACCCCAAAAGATTTATGAATTAAAATATTCATTGTTGGGCTTCCCTGGTAGCGCAGTGGTTGAGAGTCCGCCTGCCGATGCAGGGGATACGGGTTCGTGCCCCGGTCCGGGAGGATCCCACATGCCGCGGAGCGGCTGGGCCCGTGAGCCATGGCCGCTGAGCCTGCGCGTCCGGAGCCTGTGCTCCGCAACGGGAGAGGCCACAACAGTGAGAGGCCCGCGTACCGCAAAAAAAAAAAAAAAAAAAAAAAAAAAAAATATATATATATATATATATATATATATATATTCATTGTTGCTTTATTATTTTTAAAAATGGAACATATAGACTTGAAAGAAGTTTCCCCTTCATTTGCTTACAGTTCGTTAGAATGTCATTAAGCCCACTATGACTTCAGGCTTTCCATGGTTCTGGGAAGAGGTACAAGCCTTGTCTTGTACCATATTTCCATCCTCTGGCTCTGTTTCAGGCATAAGGCCTTACTTACCCTTTTTAGCTGCACAAACATTCTGAGCTTCCTCTTACCATAGGGCCTTTTCACATGTTTGTTTCCTCTTTCGATTGGTTTCCCTCTTAACCCCCTATGCCTTTCACCTAATTAATGCCTGTTTATCATTCAGATTTCAGCTCTGTGATGCTTCTTTTTTATTTTATTTTATTTTCTATTGAAAAAAAAAAAAAAAAAAAAAAAAAAAATATATATATATATATATATATATATATATATATTCAATTGTTGCTTTATTATTTTAAAAAATGGAACATATAGACTTGAAAGAAGTTTCCCCTTCATTTGCTTACAGTTCGTTAGAATGTCATTAAGCCCACTATGACTTCAGGCTTTCCATGGTTCTGGGAAGAGGTACAAGCCTTGTCTTGTACCATATTTCCATCCTCTGGCTCTGTTTCAGGCATAAGGCCTTACTTACCCTTTTTAGCTGCACAAACATTCTGAGCTTCCTCTTACCATAGGGCCTTTTCACATGTTTGTTTCCTCTTTCGATTGGTTTCCCTCTTAACCCCCTATGCCTTTCACCTAATTAATGCCTGTTTATCATTCAGATTTCAGCTCTGTGATGCTTCTTTTTTATTTTATTTTATTTTCTATTGAAGTAGAGTTGATTTACAATGTTGTGGCAATCTCTGCTGCACAGCAAAGCGACTCAGTTATCCACATACAGACATTCTTTTTTTCATATTCTTTTCCATCATGGTTTATCACAGGATATTGAATATAGTTCCCTGTGCTATACAGTAGGACCTTGTTTTCTATCCATTCTCTATATACTAGTTTACATCTGCTCATCCCACACTCCCAGTCCTTCCCTCCCCCACCCCCCTCCCCTTGGCAACCACAGGTCTGTTCTCTATGTCTGTGAGTCTGTTTCTGTTTTGTAGATAGGTTCATGTGTGCCATATTTTAGATTCCTCTGTGACACTTCTGCAGTGAGCTTTTCCTGATCTCCCAGACTGTGTGAGCTCCCTTTGCTACATATATGCTCATATAGCACCATATTCATTTCCTTCAGAAAATTTATCCCAGTTGTAGTTTTAATTGTACTTCTGTTTATAAGATTATTGGATTATGTATGTTTCTCCCACTAGACTTTAAACTCTGTAAGGGCAGCAACTGTGTTGTGTACAATTATGTCCCCAATATCTTGCACAGTGTCTGTCACATAATAGGTATTCAAGAAATATACTGAACAAATGAATAACGTTTTAGCATAATGGTTAAGAGGATGAGTGTTTGATTCAGACAAACCTGGTTTCAAATTACGGCTTTACTCCTTCTCATGGTATGATCTTTGGAAGTTACTTAATATTGAGAACCTCAATTTCCTTATCTGTAAGGTGGGATTATTGCCTGGTTTATAGTATTGCCATGATGACTAATGACAGTTAAAATATGTAAAACACTTAGTAAGCATCAGGCCCTTAGAATTAGGCACCTAAGTGTTAAATAGGTGGAAACCATTATTATTATTATTACTACTATTATTATTATTATATTTGAAAAATCAGCAGGAGTCTCTTTGGAGGCTTGGCCAAGTTCATATTGCATTGATTTAAAAGTTCTGCTGTATTATGTTTATAAAAATTTGCAGTAAACCAGTTTTTCAGCTGGTATTTGTTTAGTAGGCTATTCAAAGGCACTCCGCCTTATCTATTGTTTATTTTGGTTTTGGACCGTTTTTTTTTCCCCTTCCTTACTTTGATAATGCATACTACTAAAGTGCAGGCACTTACAATTATCTTTTCTTAGTGGTTTGATGCATGCTATCTTTTTGATGTAATGCAAACACCTAAAGTGTATCAGCATTAGTAATAACCTTAGAATTGCTTGGCATATATATATATATATATATATATATATATATATATATATATATATATATACCATATCTTCCTTGACTAGAATTTTCAAGTCTTGTTAAATTTTAAAGGCAACATGTTATTTCAGTTGCTAACATTTCTTCCCTACTGGAACATAGTGGTAAAAGGAAACAGTTTTGTTTTATTTATTGAGACAAAACAAATGTTTGCTTTGGAGCCATTAGAATGGATGTTTTGCACAAGTTTCCTATTGGCCAAGAATTCCTACTAAACTTCAGTGACTGTTAGAGGGATT
This sequence comes from Physeter macrocephalus, assembly GCF_002837175.3. Classification (NCBI taxonomy): domain Eukaryota; kingdom Metazoa; phylum Chordata; class Mammalia; order Artiodactyla; family Physeteridae; genus Physeter; species Physeter macrocephalus. The sequence continues at coordinate 74,056,001 of NC_041219.1, read as the reverse complement.
AGCAAAAACATTTATCTAACTTGGATAATGAATCAGTTGACAAATAAACAAATTGGTCTAGGACAGTCTTGTCAAATTTTAAACAGTGACTGATCAAACGATAATGGTTACTTCTCTTTAGAATGCTAATGAATTTTAGACAAAATCATAGGGATATGAAAGGCATAGAGAGTGTATCTTACTCCTGCCTCTTAGATATACCTAATGAACAAAAATTATCCAGGCTGTAGCCTTCTTTTGGTTATGCCATAAAAGGAGATTTTACTATTTTCTAAATCTTAGCGTATATATGCACACAAACTATTGAAGAACTCTTAAAAATTAAAGCATTAAAAAACACTTAAAAAAACTTTCTTTGCAAACTCTTGTTAGAAAATTTCTCTATGAGAAGCTATTTCCTTTCAGTTTATATAAATTCCTTATGGTGCAGTTTATGCCAGTTTGTTATTTGTAGTCATATTGCACTAACTACTAATGCATGAGAGAGAAGTGCCACATTCCTTGTTACGACAGTGAATTAGTCAATCTGAAGACACTTTATTAGTCAGGATTTTTTTGGTTGCAAGAAACAGAAAACCCAATTAGAACAATTGTCAGCAAAGAAGAGAACTTTCTGGTTGAGGTAGCTGAAAAGTCTATGCATAACATTGTTATAGACTCTCTCTCTTTATCCCTGATTCTGTTTTGTCATCAATATTAGTCCCATCCTCAGGCAGGCCTTCCGCCTTTGGTGGCAGCATGGCTGCTAGCAGCTTCAGCCTTAGCGTATCCCCATCCTCTTATACCCAGAGCCGAATAGAGAGTGCCTCATTTCCTCAAACTCTAAAAGTGCTGCAGTCATCACTGTTGCAGTGACTAGGCTCATAGTCTCATCTTCAGCCAAACACTGTGGCCAGAGGAGGGGATGCTCTGATGACAGAGGTGACGTCATCATGCTCTGAGTCAAAGAAGAAGAGCCCTTCTCCATTCTTTCAGGGCTCAGTTGCCAGAAGGAAGGCAGTGGATGCTGGAAAGGCAAAGACAACACGTGTCCGTTGTAGCCAGATAGGATCACCCCGTGACCTTGACAAGCCATGTTTCCTATGTCCTTATATCAGATTTTAAAATATGATGCCCTTTATTATTTTTGGTACTTATATAAGGCTATTCTCTTTCCAGTTTACTAGTTTTGGGCTTTATACTAACACTGTTTCAGGCAGAGCCTACTGCCTGATGAAAAGTAGAATTGTCTAAGTACTTTACATGCCACAGTAAAGCCTCGTTAGTCTGGTCTGGTCTAAACTTTTCTTTAGCATCAGCTCCTGAAGGAAAGCATTCTGAGGATATCATGGGTGATGGTCGTGGTGAAGGGTCAGAAAGGGAAGGCAGCATTTTATTGTAATGTTGATGCAAAATAAAAAAGGGAGAGGAGCTTAGGAAACAAACTTTTTCAAAATGTGTACACTATTCATAAGTATATGAATAAACCTGCTTTGATAAATGAATCTCATCCATGAAGGTATATGATTTGAACCTCTTCTCACAGTAAATTTGATTGTGAACATATTTGCTTTAGTTTCAATAGCTTTTGTTTAGATACAAGTAGCTTATCCACTGTATGGAATGATTGTGGCACCTTCTGTGTACACAGTGTACAAGAATTAATTATTATGATGGAGATGTGTACCAAGCAGGCTGTAATATAAGCAGGATTTAAAACACAAATTTTAAAATTGAAAAATTATTAATTCTGATATCACAATTGGAAAATTTTGTAACTAAAATGCTTTTAATTAAAAATTCCTTCTGTAAAACAAATATTTACTGTGCCAGAGTTAGATTTGAATTATAATTCCTAATTAATATGTAATATTTGAAATGTATGTAATATTTAGATCTTTATGTAATATGTAGAAAACACACAGTAAATTTTTCTAACTCTTAAGAGTCAGTGTCTTCAACTTTTTTTTTTTTTTTTGGTCATATCTTAAATATTTAAAACTTGGGTCCATCTTGAACTATTGAACAAACTGGTTGGTTACGAAATGACTGTCTAGAACTCATATTTAATTTCAAGGTTGAAGTCAAACCATTGAATAAAAAGATGTTTGATAATGAGTTTTTAAAGGCAATATGGATTTTGGAAAGAGCTGTTTAAGTGCTTAGATTTGAATTCTAGTCTACCCTGAAGAGGTTGAGAACTTGGACAAATCATTTAATCTCTGAATTCAGTTCCCCATCTTTAAACTGGGAGTACTACTAATACTTGTCTTCTGATCCTCAGTGGTCCTTTGGGGGTAGGAAATGATGCTATACTTGTGTGAGGATTTGGAAAGCTCTACCGGTACATGCTGGATATTTAAGAAGTTAGTATTAGAGTTTAAAAATTTTAAAAATTCAGTTTATTGAAACTAAAAAAGTTCACACATTTCTTCCACCTCCTACCCCCCACCTCTTGCAACTACCAATCTGTTCTCCCTATCTGTGAGCTTTTTTTTTTTTAAAGAGTCCACATATAAGCGACATCATATGGCATTTGTCCTTTTCTGTCTGACTTATGTCACTTAGCATAAGGCCCTTAAGGTCCATTCATGTTGTCACAAATGAAAGATTTCCTTTCTTTTTTATGGCTGAATAATATCCTATTGATATATATTCATTAATATTTTGTTTTGATAATATTCCACTTTATGTGGTATATTCCACAGTTTCTTTATCTGTTCATCTATCAATGGACACTTAGGTTGTTTCCATATCTTGGCTATGGTAAATAATGCTGCAGTGAAATGGGGTTTATATATCTTTTCAAATTAGTGTTTTTGTTTTCTTCAGATATATACCCAGAAGTGGAATTTCTGGATCATGTACAGTAGTTATATTTTTAATTTTTAAGGAATCTCCATAATGTTTTCCATAGTGGTTGCACCAATTTACATTCCCAACAGCAGTGCATGAGGGTTCCTTTTTCTCTACATCCTTGCCAACACTTGTTATTTCTTTGTCTTTTTGATAATAGCCATTCTAACAGGTGAGAGGTGATATCTTATTGAGGTTTTGATTTGTATCTCCCAGATAATTAGTGATATTGAGCATCTTTTCATGTACCTGTTGGCCATCTGAATGTCTTATTTGGAAATAAGTCTATTTGGGTCTATTGCCCATTTAAAAATTGGATTGTTTGGTTTTTTTTGTGCTATTGAGTTGTATGAGTTCTTTGTATACTTTGGATATTAACCCCTACATATATGATTTGCAAATATTTTCTCCTATTCAGTAGGTTGCCTTTCATTTGTTGATAGTTTCCTTTGCTGTGTAGAAGCTTTTTTTTTTCTTTCAAGTTTTATTTAAAACTTCTTATGTAGTTTCCATCCCAAGTCACAGTAGAGCCATGATTTCTTTGGTTTACAGTACATTTCTCCAAAACCTTTCATTAAAGTAGACCCACTCTGAAAGTGTGCCATGCATACGCTGCAGTGTTGTGTACCTCTGCCATATTTTAACACATCTTCCTTTATCATTGATATTCCAGTTCAAAATAGTATCGGAAGGCTTGTGTATTCTTTTTTTTTTTTTAACGTCTTTATTGGAGTATAATTGCTTTACAATGGTGTGTTAGTTTCTGCTTAGAAGCTTTGTAGTTTGACGTAGTTCTGCTTGTTTATTTTTGCTTTTGTTGCTTTTACTTTTGGCGTCAGATTCAAAAAATCATTGTCAAGAGTGATTTCAAATAGGAGCTTACTGCCTTTGTTTTCTTCTAGGAGTTTTATGGTTCAAGGTCTTACGTTAAGTCTTTAATCCATTTTGAATTAATTTGTGTGTATGGTGTAAGAAAGTGGTCCACTTTTATTCTTTTGCATGTGGCTGTCCAATTTTCACAACACCATTTATTGCAGAGACTATCCTTTCCCCATTGTATATTCTTGGCTCCTTTGTCATGAATTAATTGACCATATATGTGTGGGTTTATTTCTGGGCTCTGTATGCTGTTCTGTTGATCTATGTGTCTGTTTTTCCCCCCCCAATACCATACCGTTTTAATTACTATAGCTTTGTAATAGAGTTTGAAATCAGGGAGTGTGATGCCTCCAGCTTTGTTCTTTCTCAAGGTTGCTTTGGTTATTCAGGGTTGTTTTTTTTTTTTTTTTTTTGTAGTTCCATATAAATTTTCAGATTGTTTATTCTACTTTTGTGAAAAATACCATTGGAATTTTGATAAGGATTGCACTGAATGTGTATATTGCTTTGGGTAGTATGGACATTTTAACAATATTAATTTTTCCAATCCATGAGCACAGAATATCTTTCCATTTATTTGTGTCTTCAGTTTCTTTCATTAATGTCTTATAGTTTTCAATATATAGCTCTTTCACCTCCTTGCTTAAATTTATTCTTAGGGTTTAAAAATTGATAAAGTCATAAAGAGGTCACCTAAACCTATTTATTAGCAACAGTTGAATCATATTGCACATTTTAATATCAGTGGCTTATTTTTCCAAATTTGCTATAACTGTAAAGGCAGGAAAATGTCTCCCCTGTAAGTGATGCAAATAAAAAGAAAATGTTGAATTAGTTACATAACTCAGTATTTTCTTGATTTATTTTGTGTTTATTGATAAAGAAACATATTTGGAAAAGAGAAATAATTCATACTCGTTATAGACATAATTAAATATCTTGGATATTTTGGATAAACCACTGTTTTAGGCAGTGGTTTTAAAACTACACTCCAAGTATCATCTAATTACAATTCAACAGATCAATCATGATATTTGGAGTGACATTAAGGTAGTCTACCTTATAACTTTTTTTTAACCTTGAAACATGAGAGAAGAGATGAGACATAGATTTAAGATTTGTTGATTTTTAAAAAGAAATCTAGTCAAACTATTTCTTAAAATTGTAGTGTTCAGGGAAGTTTAAAGGGTGAAATACTAAGCATAGTTGTGTGTCTACATCAAGCTATTCATAAATGAAAGGAAATGTAACATTAAGTGAGGGAAAATAAAGCATTTCCTATCACATCCTTACTGTTCCTGTTTTTAAATTACAGGCTCTTTTAGAGAAAACTTTAGCTACTTAGCAATTCTTTAGGCCATGGGTGGAATACTTATGAGTCTGGCCTAGTAACAGCCCCTGTACTGCCAAGTTCTTGGAATTTAGATTTTCGACAGTCAGGGAAGAGGCTTTTGATTGGTTTTTGAAAAGAAGGGAGGACTGAACATCCCTGTGGTGCTGTGCTGAAGAGAAGGGAAGAATTAGAAAGGGTGGGCGCTGGGGAAGCAGCAAGTCCCTACTGTACGGCTTTTTTACATTCAGAGAGAATTCAGTGGTTTAGAATATTGAATTCAGCAGGTAACTGAAGAAGAGATGTCATTTCACTAATTTAACACCGAAATATAGGACTCTCCAGGGGAAAAACTATAAGGCTTTTGGGGGACCCTTTACTGTAGGGACTATCCATAGAATTACTTTGAGAGAGGAAACTAAAAAAGGAATGGGGTGGTTCTACTGGTAATAATAAATCTTGGTCCAGAGTGAATCATGTGCCTTTTTCATAGACTTTCTTCAGACAGGACAAAAGCAAGGGCCCAGTGCGATGGTGAAGGTTTTTTTTTTTTTTTTTTTTTCGGGTATGCGGGCCTCTCACTGTTGTGGCCTCTCCCGTTGCGGAGCACAGGCTCCGGACGCGCAGGCTCAGCGGCCATGGCTCACGGGCCCAGCCGCTCCGCGGCATGTGGGATCTTCCCGGACCGGGGCACGAACCCGCGTCCCCTGCATCGGCAGGCGGACTCTCAACCACTGCGCCACCAGGGAAGCCCAAGGTTTTTTTATTCTTTATGATTTAGGGTAATTTCTACTCCTCCCGGCAGCAGTTGCCAGCATCTGCAGGGATGAGTCCTTCCCGTGACAAAGCCCTTAGTGTACAATCCAGAAGCAACACACAGTTGAGAATCGTTGTGTCTCCTAATGGATGTATTTTTTCCATGTAATTTGTTGTTACGAATGGTTTGTGACTTAATGTGCAAAGCTGAAAACTTAAAAAAAAGTTGAAAGTTGTATTGGTTTGTGGGAGAGATTTTGTTACTAGATCTACGTTTGTTTCTTAGAGGATGTCCAATAAGATAGGGTAACCATGGAGGTTTGTCTTTTTCTTCTTGATCAGAAGTTTGGTTTGAAATCATCAGTTTGGCAATTGAGCCCTAAAGACAGTTGCTCTAAAAGACAGTTTAAAAAATACTTTGAATAAATTGTACTTAATGTCTGTTTAAAGCTTGACATTATGAAAGGGAAAGAATGAGACAGACAGATATAGATAGGGTACTAAGGGGAGCGTGGGTTACCTAAAGACTGTAGTTGGTTTTATTATGGAGCAAAGTGGTTGCTGGCGACATTGTTTTTCCCCTTAACCCTCCAGGGGGGAAAGAGAGTTGTACCTTCTTGGAGGAAACTGGGAAATCTTACCAAAATGTCAATTGTTGCTTGTCCCTGGGAGACCTCTTTTGGAGAAGAGTGAAAGTAGTGGGTCCCTCGTAGAATATGAATCAGTGAATTACTTGGGCAGGATAAAAAAATTCATTGTGTACATTTGATTTCTTGGTCTTCGGTTTCATTCCATAGGATGGCCGGAGGTTGAGAAATGAGTTGTTTTGTTTTGAAAAGGAATCTGCTTTTGGTAACTTAGATGTAGGAGCAGCCAAAGTGAAAGCCACCAGATCATATTTTTTTAAAAAAATTTATTTTAGAACTTTATTTTTTTATACAGCAAGTTCTTATTAGTTATCCATTTTATACATATTAGTATATATATGTCAATCCCAATCTCCCAATTCTTGGGGACAGTTTTGGTGAGAAAATAATTGTAACGAATCAGCTGCTGTTTAAACATCTCTAAAGACCTTTATTTGAATAAGGGAAAGCAGTGACCCTGGTTCCTGTTTTTTGCGTTTTTGTTTTTGGTCTTTTTGTCAGATAGGAATCTGATCAGTATCAGTTAGAAGAAAACCATTTTTCAGGTGAAAGGAGGTACCTTTTCTTTTGGGTCCAGGAAATGCAAGTGTGAAACATAGACAGCCTGTCTATGAAAGGAGTTAGAAAGTAGGGCAGAATATCCCCATCCCTTCAAATGAAGGGCAGAGTGCGGAAGACGATACCTTCCTTGAGTTTGTCTTTGGAAAATGATTTTCCTCACACTTAAAATTCTAAAGATGAGGCATAGAACTTCAAGAGAAACGTCTATTATGGTAATTTCCCCTGTGACTTTTGCCTGTTGCAACTTGATTGCTCTTTAGTATGGTATTAATTTACCACATGGAAACTTCCAAATACAAATTATGTTGCTAAGGGAGAAGAAAAAAAAACCTGGCTATTAATGATAGCAATATTTGTAAACGGGGCCCTTTAAAACAATGTGGGCAGAGGGGATGGAATCTTCCTTTTAAAAAGAGATGTGGGCTTCCCTGGTGGCGCAGTGGTTGAGAGTCCGCCTGCCGATGCAGGGGACACGGGTTCGCGCCCCGGTCCGGGAAGATCCCACATGCCGCGGAGCGGCTGGGCCCGTGAGCCACGGCCGCTGAGCCTGCGCGTCCGGAGCCTGTGCTCCGCAACGGGAGAGGCCACAACAGAGGGAGGCCCGCATACCACAAAAAAAAAAAAAAAAAAAAAAGAGATGTGTAATTCCTTTGCTTCCCATCAGTTTTTTAAAAAGTTATTGAGCTGTATGTTAGCCATGAACAGCTTCCTAGGAATATGAGACTATGTTATCTTGAGGAGAGGATCTATTTTATCCTCTGTTCCATAGAGCCCTTAATTGAGGTGCTAATATTTGAGATACTCTCCAGCTTATTAGGGGTTGGGGCAACCAGTTATTAGCTGTTAGCTGTGTCTCCACAGAAAAAGGAATTATGAAAGGAGTTAGTCTCATAATATATTTTCAAGGAAAGTGATATTTCTGTAAAATGCCTGCTGAATAGAGTGTGTCTTCTTTCAACAAAACTAGGCTAAGGTTAAGATATGAGAATTTCCGTAAGAACTTTAAAACATCTTGATCCTAAGGTATGCTTATGTTCAGAGAGTTTTTCTTAATCTTTTGGCGGGGGGTCATCTTCCCCTTTGAGACTAAAAGAAAATTTATGTTGCAACTTCCCATGAATATATACAAACATAAGATTTTACATATATTGAGGGTGTTCAAAACTCCCTAAAATCCACTCCCACCCAAGCTGGGGAGCACTTGTACTAACATGTAATAATGGTCCTTACATTAAGATGTAAGCTCTGGGTTTGGTCTGTCTTGTACTCTGCTGTTTCCCCAGTGCCTAGGACCGTGCCTGGCTCGCCATCAGCACTCAATGGGTATTTGTTGAATGAATGACTCAAGGACAAAATAAACATATTTTATTTTTGGTTATGTGGCTAGTCTGGATTTTCTGGTTGCTTATACTTTCTTGATCATTTCTTTACCAGCTGTGTGACCTTCATGGCTACATTTACTTCTTTTGCAAGGAACAGAAACCCAATCTGTTTAAATGAAATAGAGGCTTTTTGGTTTGCATTTCCGGGAAGTCCAAGAGGAGGTTCTAGCTTCAGGTACAGCTAGAATCAGGGGTTCAGTTGATGAGACCAGGATTTTGTCTTTTTCTTCACTTTTTTTCCTCCTTCTAGGCTGTTTTCTCTGGCAGACTTTTTCCACCCATGGTGGGGAAAAATGATTCCTGGCAGTGTTAGGCATACACTTTCCCTCACAATGCTTGATCCTAGAAGGAGATTAAGACCGATCCCTTTCCCATTCATTGTTCATATCTGCTTCTGTAAAGGCACTTTGGCCCTGCTGGGGTTGTGTACGCTCTCTGGACCAAGTACTGTGTCTGGGGGGATGGGAGAAAGAAGTGCCAGCCTAGGTCTCTTACCCTCCCTTGGGTGGCAAAGGGGTCCTTTTGGTTCTTAAGCTATCCTAAGAGTTTTAAGTGGGAAATGGAAGTTCCTAAAAGGGTAAGTGGAAGAATAAAAAGTAACATATGTCTGAAGCACCTATTATATATAATTTGTTCAATCTAAGGTTGATATTATGGTCTTAGGATGTCAATGGGTCCCTTACTGAGCAACTGGTTTTCTGGATGATATCACCAAACGCACTTACGTCCTCAGAGGAAAGACTCCTATCTTTCTTGCAGAATTTTTAAGAATGAAGAGAATAAATACCAACATTAACTAGGTGAGCATTAATAGGAACCTTGTGAAACCTGTTATAAATCAGAGAGAGCTTCTGACTTCAGATTGCAGAGGCAGTGATTTGGATTTGCGGTATGTGACATCGTGTTCTAGCTTTGACTTCTTATTGGCCCTCTGGTGCCTCCCGAAGGGTATCAGCCTGTGCTGAACACACTGTGCTTGGCAGGGCTCACAAATGGAACCAGTGCAGGTTGGCTCTGGGTGGGGAAGGAAATGCTTTAGAATTTGAGGGTATTGTTTGCAATACTATTCTATATATTTATTTCAATTATAATTTCTTTTTTAAAGTTAATTTTTATTGGAGTATAGTTGATTTACAGTGTTGTGTTAGTTTCTGCTGTACAGCAAAGTGAATCAGTTATACATATACATATATCCATTCTTTTTTAGATTCTTTTCCCATATAGGGTATTGAGTAGCGTTTCCTGTGCTATATAGTAGGACCTTATCAGTTATCTATTTTATATCTAGCAGTGTGTATATGTCAATCCCAGTCTCCCAATTTATCCCTCCCCCTTCCCCCTTGGTAACTGTAAGTTTGTTTTCTACATATGTGACTCTACTTCTGTTTTGTAAATAAGTTCATTTGTACCATTTTCTTTTAGACTCCACGTAGAAGTGATATCATACAGTGTTTGCCTTTCTCTGTCTGACTTACTTCACTCAATATGACAGCTCGAGGTCCATCCATGTCCTGCAGATGGCATTATTTCATTCTTTTTTATGGCTGAGTAGTATTCCATTGTATATATGTACTACATCTTCTTTATCCATTCATCCGTCAATGGACATTTAAGTTGCTTCAATTATAATTTCAGTGATTCTTTCTTTGACATATATTTTGTTCAACATTGACTTTCCAATAATGCATTTTTTTAAGGAGAAGAGGAATATTTTCTTTCTATAATTATCATGCAAGTTTGAGAATAACTTGTTGAGGAAGATTCAAATGCATTTAAAATCTTAAGATCTATTTTGATAAGTTAAGATGGTTTAATTTTGAAATGCATAATGTTCTTAATTTTCTGTTTGGTTCACCGTGAACCCAGGCTGAGCAGGAGACTATTAAATCCTTGATGCAGGGCTAACTTTTGAAACTTAGATTTTTAATATGTTCGGATCCTCATCCTGAACTTCTTTTCATGTTTAGTAAGTAAATGCGAACTTATTTGGAATTTTCCCACACCTTTGTAGTCTCTTAGTGTAGAGACTCAGTTGGAATCTAGTGTGCCTGACACATAGTAGGTGGTCAGTTGTCTGTGTGTAATGAAAGGATGAGCAAATGTAAATTAATGTGTAACAGCATATGCAACAGTGTTTAACGGTGTGCTTCATAAGCAGCAGGTCTAAACCAGATTCTTTCCTATTAAAAATCATGTTTGAAGAACATTTTCCACCAAGAAGTTGAATAAGTTAATTTACTGAATTAAGTAAGTGATTATTAAGTATTTACTCTGTGTCAGGCATTGTCTGGTTTTTTGATTCTGAAGTACTTATTTATGGTAAATGCTATATTGCTACAACACTAATTGCTGTAACACTATATGGTAAATATATATATATTATACTGATATTAGTTATAAATAATGTGTAAAATTCTACCTGAAAACCAATATAATGGCCCTTAAAGAGGCAGTAGCTATTCACGTCTCTCCTGACGTTTCCTTCTCTTCTTCTTCGTTAGGATATTGATAGTTTGCGCGAGACGCATATGGACCCTCACTTTTCTCACCTGGGTTTCTGTGCTCATTTCCACAGTAGCTCCCTACCTCTGTCTCCCTGACTATCCTCAGCTCAGCCAACCAGAGGGAGCTTTTTACATAGAAGCCAGATCATGTTGACTTTTCTCTGCTCCAGGCCTTTCAGGGGCGCATACTATCTCATGCATACTAAAAGCCAGAGTCATTACTATACATAGGAGGTCCTATAGGATCTGGCCTTCCATTCCTTGGCTTTTCTGACCTCCTTTCCAATTGCTCATCTCCGTCTCACTCCCGTCAGCTGTATTGGCTTCCTTGCACGTGCTCAAGCACTGCAAACATGCTCCCACCGTAGGGTCTTTGCACTGGCTGTTCCTTCTGCCTGGAATGAAGTTCTCTTGGGTAGCTCCTTCTCCTCCTTTACGTCTTTTGCTATGTTTTATGTTTCCTTTTTTTTAGACAGCACTTGCCCTTAGCACACTATGTAATTTATGGATTTATTATGTTTATTGTTTCTTGTCTCCTTCTTACTATACTCCCTGCCAGGAGTGTTGGTTTCGTTTGCTCTTAGAACAATGCCTGGCACATCATAGCTGTGCAGTCAGTGTTTGTCGGATGGATGAATTTCCTCATGAAGAGATTTCAATTCATATTTTCTGAAATGATTACCTTACTGCTGAACTTCTTTCAACAATTAAGTGGTAATAATAGATAACAGTGATGAAAATGATGAACCCTAATAATGATTGAGAATGTACTTCGTGCTGGGCATTTATAATAAATAACATTGATGATGATGGCTAACCTTTTTTGAATGTTAACTTTGTACTGGGCATTTTGCATTATCAAATCAGTTGTTTTTCAAACCAGCTCTATGAAGTTAGTACTAGAGTTATCTCAATTTTATAGGTAGGCTGGAGAAATAACTTCCCAACATCACACATTTATATGGAGTAGATACAGTTGTGATGTTAGAATCTTAAAAGGAAATGTGTATTGTTAAATTTATATTATCCCATTTTTGTCCTAATCTAGCCGAAGCCAATATGTCTCTTTGGGAATATTTATTTGTGGTTTGATGATTACTGTCTGAAGGATTAGGGGTTTGAACTAGGGGTATCCTTGCATTTATATCAATAGATAAATTCATTACCTAGGATTGATTACAAATTCTACTTTAATAGTAGTACTATTTCTCCTTTTTCCAGGGGTTGGAAAAAAATTTTGCCCAATCTGGAAGCAAGAGAAATAATTTAATTTAGCATATATATGTGTGGCTCTTTTCAGTTATCAGACTTTTATGCTTGTTTTTGTTTACCTTTGATTTTACCCTCAGTTGGCTTTGCTTTTAGAGATCATGTGTGTTGCTTCATTATTTTCGGGTAAGGATTCATTCACTTCATCCCAGAAAGAGAGGCTCTGTTCCTTAATTAAAACACTGCAGAGGAGGGTATATATGTCATTTCAGCTACAATTAGACCCTTGCCAATAACACAAATAAGTCTGGGATTATTCTCTTTGTGTACAGAAATGACTTAAAAGAGGGTTTTATGCCCATTGATTCCATCCATACCAATTATAGGTGTGACTTTAGAACGACATCTGTGTTTTTAAACCCATACTTATACACATTTAGCCACTGCTAATTAAATGTTGGAAGCTATGTCTCTGAGGGAATTATGTGAGAGTGTGAAGTTTTTTTGTTTTGTTTTGTTTTTTAACAAGAGTTTTTACCTCTCCCCTTTTCTGGTAGATCTTAGAAATGTCCCAGTTCTTATTGACTCAGAGTCATCTGCTTGTAGCTTTAATGAGGTAACTTGTATACCTTCCAACTTCCTGGAAGAAAAGTCTATTTTCTCGTGCTAATAATTGTGGAAATTGGTCTATAGTTGCCAGAAGTTTTTCTGGCCAGGGAACTTCTCTTGCCAACTGTTTCCTCCTAGGTATGTTTCTCTTTTGTGTCTGATTAGCCAGGAAGTGGTATTTGGTTCTCATATTCGTCTCTTTTTGAAGAAGGTAGCATACTTAAAAGAACAGGGAAAAGGCAGGTCCTTACAGCTATAAAACTAATCGCCAATTGCATTGTACTCTGGCGATTTCAAAGGAAAGAAATGTTTCTGGCTAAATTATGCTCTGTTCTGCCTAGGAGCTCCTACTGGCTGGATTATTTTTTGAGGTCTCTTTTAGCCATTCACTTCTAGAATATATAGTTAAATGTTACTTTATGGCTTGCTGAGGGCATGAGCCAAGGAGGAACAGTCTTATCATTATTATGTACTTAATTCATCTTTTCTTCCTGTGTTCTTCCTGCTGCATCTTCATCAGTCTCATTTTGTCTTTTGCGATTTGTTTTCTTTACCTTTGTGGTCCATTGAAGTATGTAAGTTCATTCATTCAACAATTATCTTTATGTACTGACTACATGCCAGTCGCTGTGCTAGGTACTGAGAATATGAAGATTAAAAATATACTGCTGCAGTCCCCAAGGAGCTCACTGTTTATTAGAGACACGGAGCTAAAGGTATCCTACAGTAGATAACAGCTTGAAAGGGTGTATATCAAATATGGTGGGATCATAGAAGGAGACCCTAAGCCTCTAGAGGATGGATGAGTATGGGGTTTTAAGCTAAACATAAGTGCACTGTGAGCCAAGAGAATTTCTTAAAGCCTTGTGAATTTAAGCTACATTTTAGAAATATAGTAGGGATAAGGAAACCATATAATCTGAAAAGAATTGAGGGAACTGGTGTATTAAAGTTCTGTATATGCTCACAGAGAAAATATTTTCTCCAGTTGTTGAGTTTTATACATTTCCATGAGAAGTTATATGTTTTATAAATGTCCGTTCGATCAGGCTTGTTAATTATGGGTTTCAAAGCATGTATCCTTACTACATTTTGTCTGTTTGCCCTATCAGTAATTGAGAAGTGTGTTGAAATCTCCTACTCTGATGTCTTTGTTAATTTCTCCTTGTAGTTCTATAAATTTTGGTTTGTATAATTTGAGGCTGTTACATGTAAATTTAGAATTGTTATATATTCTTAGAGAACTGAAACACTTATATTTAATGGCTTTATTTGTCCTGAATAATGTTTGGGGTTTTTTTTTGCCTTAAAGTCTATTTTTCTGATATTATCACTGCTACCATAACTTTCTTTTGATCAGTATTTCTTTGTTGTGCTTTTTTCTGTCCATATGTTATAGGTATGGCTCTAGTCAATAGCATATGGTTGGACTTTTTCATCCAGTCTGGAAATATCTTTTTTTTCTTTAAATCTGGCTTTGAAGTGATGTTAAAAATTAAATATATTATGATTAATATTGACTTATTCCTACGCTCTTACTTTGTGCCTTTATATTAATCATGATTTTCCCTGATTTTTCTTCTCTCTTAATTCTTTTTGGATCGACTGAAGGTTTTCTTATTTTTCTTCTTGTTCCATTCATCTTTCTCTATTGGCTTTGTATTTATATACTATTTCTGTTGTTTCAGTATTTTCTTTTAAAATTATACTTTGTACACTCAGCAAAGTATAAAGCTAATTGATATTTTAACTCATTCCTGTACAATTCAGAGCCACGGAACTGTTTAACTCTGATCACTCCCTTTCTACTTATATGCAGGTGTCTGGTATGTAGTGCTGTACGTTTAAAGACTCACGTTAGTCATTATTATTCTTTTATACCAACAACATTATTTAAATTTATTCACATGTTTAACAGTTTTTTCCTTCCCATTTCCTTTTTTAAAAAAATTAATTAATTTATTTATTTTTGGCTGCGTTGGGTCTTCGTTGCTGCACGCGGGCTTTCTCTAGTTGCGGTGAGCGGGGGCTTCTCTTGTTGCGGAGCACGGGCTCTAGGCGCACGGGCTTCAGTAGTTGTGGCTCGGGGGCTCTCGAGATTATTAATTAGTTGTGTCAAATTTCCTGTCTTAAAACCACCTAAACAATTATTTTTCATTTCTAGAAATTCTTTATCAAATCTGTCTGCCCATTTTTTTTTAACATCTTTATTGGAGTATAATTGCTTTACAATGGTGTGTTAGTTTCTGCTTTACAACAAAGTGAATCAGTTATACATATACATATGTTCCCATATCTCTTCCCTCTTGCGTCTCCCTCCC
>NC_041219.1:74019497-74040773 GCF_002837175.3 Physeter macrocephalus | reverse complement strand
CTCCAGGTCCATCCACCTCACTACAAAGAACTCAGTTTCGTTTCTTTTTATGGCTGAGTAATGTCTGCCCATTTTTGATGGGCTCTTACCCTTTGCTCTTTTTTTTTTTTTTTTTTTTTCTGCGGTACGCGGGCCTCTCACTGTTGTGGCCTCTCCCGTTGCGGAGCACAGGCTCCGGACGCGCAGGCGCAGCGGCCATGGCTCACGGGCCCAGCCGCTCCGCGGCATGTGGGATCCTCCCGGACCGGGGCACGAACCCGCGTGCCCTGCATCGGCAGGCGGACTCTCAACCACTGCGCCACCAGGGAAGCCCCTTTTTGCTCTTTTAGGAAAATTATCTTTAATGTCTTTAAACATTCATAATAGTTATATTTTTAGTTGGTAATTAACAATACGTTTATTGTTGTTTTTGCTGATGCATGCATAGCAGTTTGTTGCATTGTCTTATTAGTAATTTGTAAAATATTTGAACTCATATTTCTTGAATTTAATCTTCAGTATAACTACTATAAATTCTGGAGAAAATATAAAAAACAACTATGTGGAAATGTGAGGAAGCCACCAAAGCCAGGCAGAAACCTGGGGCCAGGGAGGTGTCTATTCTTGGAAGAAGTGAGTTCCCCATTTTACAGCCTTTTTTCCTGAGAAAGTTGGTGCCAACCATGTGACAAAAACTCAGATAGGAATGACAGTCTGGTGGTGGTAGTAGTAGTAGTGGCAAAGATCTGGACTTGAACTTTGCCTAGTGTGTCACTTTTACCAGTGCCCTTGATTTTCTAGCTCTCTGCAGATAATTGAGAACTGGTAGTAGTTAAGGTCACCTTAGCCATCACTAAATAATTGATCTCAACTGGTATAGATGCCCATTCATATCCTGAGAAAGACACTTTACAAATGCTTTGACTTTCACGAGAGCAGTAATGGACCATCTAGAACAAAATGCTGCACATACTGACTTGCAGTAGTATTGGGTTCAAAGAGGTTGAGCAGGAAGGGTAGGAGGATCAAGGAAAGGAAGTTGTTAGATGGAGAAGGAAAATCCTAGAAGAAAAAAATCAGATTGCTTTCTTTGGCTGGATTAGGACTTTAAGCTTTCAAAATATACAGGCAAATCCTTTCTGAAGTCATGGTCAGATAGATATACATGCTTCTCTTTGAAAGGCAATGTGTAACTCTTAGTCTTTCTTCCCCCAAGTTTCACTAGCATCCGTACGCTGAATATAATACAGACGCAAATGCATCGAAAAAATGTGTGGACACCAAGGGGGGAAAGGGGGTTGGTGGTGATGGTAGTGGTGGTGTGATGAATTGGGAGATTGAGATTGATATATATACACTAATATGCATAAAATAGATAGCTAAGGAGAACCTGCTGTATAAATAAATAAATAAATAAATAAAATAAATAAATTGTTTCACAAAATGATGGCTTCTTGCAGTGATTTCTAAAAAAGTTAACGTGAGTGACAGCATTCCGTTTGTATTCCTCATGATACCCATTTTGTTTAAAGGTCTTTGAGTCATTTGGTCTAGACGATAGCATTCATCAAAAAAATTTAAGCGTAAGGATTCATTCTTTATTTCTAGGGGTTTCCATGTAGTAGTACTTGAAAATTTAGTGTTTATTCTGTAATTTTTATGTGGTTTAGATTAATTTTATCTTTCATGGAAGAACAACTGGAAACATTTTAAATACCTAAGAGCAAGCAAAATTTCAGCTTTGGAAGGAACCAATTTTAGAAACATTAGCAGCAACAAACCTGTGCATGGTTGAAAAACTTACACATGGAATTAAATATACTTTTAATATTTAAACTTAAAATATTTGTTCTAATAAAGATATATTATTGAAATAAGAAATCTAAGAAGAGAAGATAATGTTAAACATTATTGGTTTAACTTTTAAAAATCTTACATTTCCAATGGCAAAAGGGAATTTAACTCTACTTGTTATCATAGGCAAAATATGAGTACAGCTATGAGTGAATTTTCTGTGTTGCATCTGTTTTGCATTTACAAGTTAGAACACTTCTTGGCAGAAAGTTTTACAATGAAATTACTTCCCTCTTTGTGTGATTAGAATTGTTTATGGCCTTGTGCAGGGGTGTGTCCACAGGACCTATCAGACCTAAGACCATACCTAAGGTGTGGAACTGGACATTTGTAGAACCTACAATTTCCTGTTAAGTTGCTCTGAATTATGAGACAGATTAATTGGCTTACAAACAAGAATCTACAGGCCTGGAGGTTGGCTCCTTACTTAGGCAGCTTGAGTACTGGTCAGTAAAAAAAGGTCCCTATTACTAAATGGCAAGACCTTAAGATGCTAAAATACTGTGTTCTAAGACTATGGTCACTATGTCCATAGTGACCATAGTGGTGAATGAATGGAACAAAAATCACATACCAGCACTTTGCTTGGAATGGTAAAATAATGAATAAACTTAAAAAAATTGATTCTAAACAGTTAAACTTTCAAACTACAATGTATAAAATATTATAAAGTCAGAATTTGCTGTTGGAAGATGATACCACAAGCCAAACTTGATTATAATACAGGATCAGAGAAATGAAAAAGCGCAGAAACGGAAGGAATTTGTGAGATCACAGCTGCCCCATTTAGAAAATGAGGCACAGAGAGGTTAAGTGGCTAGCATAAACACAGCTGGTTATGGAGTGGCAGACCAAGGATTAGAGAGCTCAATTTTTTTTGGTTTGTTTTCTTCTACTCTAGTACTACTTCTAGATGAAGGTGAAGGAGAGGCTTGACTGATGTGAGGGTTGTGGTGATGGTGGGTGGTAGGGTTGTGTGCGGTGGATGGACAGTTTTGCTAAGAAGTCAGAAGATTGCAGCCAAGGGAGAAATTCATACGGCCAGCAGGGTAAAAATCCCAGAATTAGGGATAAAGTGATTTGTGACAGTCCTGAAAGTGCTGTAAAGGCAATTCCACCCTACTTATGAACCTAGCCACAATATTAGCCCCCTTTCTTACCAATAGTTTTTAATAATACCCACTGTGGATTCCCCACCTTCTCTCTCCCCTCAAATTCATTTTATTTAAATATGCTTCAGTGTCATTGTACCAATATTAGAAATGAATTATATCACTTAATTGTACAAATATCAGATATATGTGGTAGGCATATATCAGGAAGATAACACACTTTTAAAAAGTGTTCAAGGTAGAAGTACCACTTATGGCTTCATGAGGAAAAATATATGACTAGCATACCTATTTCGTGACATTTTCTTTGCAGTTGGTGGAATAACGCGAGACTGGAGACCAAAGAATAATTTGCTTTCTTTTGGAAATCTACTTAAAAATCTGAAAGCCCTGTATTTTTATACAATAATTTATTTACACTCCATGTGTGTTCCTAAAATATATGCTGTTTAGTTTTGCCTACTTATGCTGTCTGTATAAATGGAATTATATAACATTTGGGACTTCCTTTTTTTTTTAGCTCAACTTTACGTCTGTGAGATTTTCAGTGCTGTTGCATGCAGCTGCAGTTTATTCACTTTAAAACATAGTTATCTTTCTTTTTAACAACTTTATTGGATGTTAAAGGACTGTCTGTCCTCTTGTCCCTCAGCTAGAAGCTGTAATGGTTACTAGATTTTCCAATAAACTGGAAATTTGGAATCAAAAGGAATATAATAAATTTCCATTCATTGTAGTGCCTGATTAAATCTAACCTGATTTATTTAAAACATATGCTCATTTTCTAGTTTGCATATAATTTTCATGTATCCATATAAGGATTGATTTACTGCTTTTCTGCCCAACTTACCAATTCTGGCTCTGAAAATTATTTTAAAACTGTGTGTCATCTGCCTTATGTGCCCATATACCCCCATTTATTTGATTGGTTTAGACTGTGATTCTGGAAGGAGTATTATCTAGTAAATGTGCTGTTGTGTACAAAGCATGATAACCATATTTTTTGAGAAGTAAATTTTTTAAATTAAAAAAAAAATTGGAGTATAATTGGAGTATAATTGCTTTACAATGTTGTGTTAGTTTCTGCTGTACAACAAAGTGAATCAGCTATACGTGTACATATATCCCCACCCTCTTGCATCTCCCTCCCACCCTCCCTATCCCACCCCTCTAGGAGGACACAAAGCACTGAGCTGATCTCCCTGTGCTATGCGGCTACTTCCCACTAGCTATCTATTAAAAAATAGTTATCTTTTGTATGAAATTATTCATTTGTCATAATTTATTTATCCATGCTACTATTCCTGATGGATATTTGGGTTTTTCCAGTGTTTGCTATCACTCTTGTACATGTCTCCATATGCACATTTGCAAGATTTCTCTAGGGGGCATATCTGTCCAGTTAAAATTTGATTCACATATATTTTTGATTTATATTTATGTATGAAATCTTCGAAGGAGCTAATGAAATCTCCTTATAGATACCTTGGAAGGTCTAATTGTTGAATGATTTTTTTCTTGTCAATTGCAGTGACAAAATAATTTACAGCTATGACCTTATGAAGAAAAGATAGCTATGAAGGAAAACAGATTTTATGTTAGTTGAGTTTCAGTGACAGATTGAGAATTCTAAGCTATCACTAGAATTGCCTGTTTGGCTTAGTTGCTGATTCAGACAGGGGAAAATAAATGCAGCCCATTAGCTGCATTTAATTTAGCCCATTAAAGTGCACTGATAGATTGGGTTGAAAGGTGCTATATAAGATATTGTTATTTAGAGCAGGCTATCTTGGCCCTTGTCAGGATTTGACATTTTTGATAACTTTCTGAGACACGCCTGGATGGGGAATATTTCCTACCCTTTCTTCCATCTACTATTAGGTAACCATTTGTTAGTTCCAGTTTTTTTTTAATGTTTTTGTGATCTACCAAAAATACCATGATTGATTTACTCACTTATTCAAAAATTGCCTCAGTCATTCACTCAATTAATAATTATTTAGCATCTTCCATGTTTGAGGCCTAATACTTAGATTTGGGCATATTATGGTGAGCAGAACAGAAATGCACTGACTCTCTTGGAACTTAGAATTTTTGGTGCTAGTGAAATATGCTTATATAAGAAATCTTGATGGAGTGTGATAAGTTGTCTTATAGAGGAGAGCCTCGGGTACTCTGGGAGAGCAGGTACTCCTAATCCATTCAAGAAAGTTTGGAGAGCCTTTAAAAAATACAGATTCTTAGACCTTATCCCCAGAAATTTTGGTTTGTTAGATCTGGACCAAAGAAACTTATTATTATTACCTCCTATATATATATGATTCAGCCAATGAGCTGAATTTGGGAAACACTGTTTATCAGTGAGAAAAATGGGCAGTTATCATGAGAGGGTATTTAAATGACTTAGGGATGGAATAGATGGTTTTCAGAGGATTTCTGTTCTTAGGCCAAAGGTTGATCTTTATATTTGTCCCTATTCAATTGTAAATTCTTATTCCTAAATTGTAAAAGTTAACTGCCCCAGTGGTGGATGGGAAAGCCTGGCTTATCAGTAGTACACACGAAAAAAACCTGGAATTGTTTAGCTCTAAGCCCAATGAATGTCAGAGGTGGGATTGACTGCCACAGAAGCTACTGCAGTCTGAGGTTGCATAACTGTTAACTGTAAGCTTAGTGTCAAAAAGAAGGAGGTAACGGTCCCCTGACCCCTGCACTTGTTGGGGGCACATCTGGACTCGTGAATAGCTTCCAGGATCACATTTAAGGGGGATGTTAACACTTGGGTGTATGAAAGGATGTTGAGCTCCTTGGTAAATATCCATATGAGGAAGAACTGGAGAGAAATAGTCTTGTTCATTCCAGAAAAAGAAAACTTAGTCTATGTCGTTCCAGAAGAAAGAACTGAGATCAAAAAGGGAAAGATATTTGGGAAAGCAAGTCTCATTTTTTCATTGATTTATTTAACAAATGTTTATTAAGTGGCTACTATAACTCATTCTAGTGGATGCCAAGGATATAATGGTAAACAAGTTGGATTTAGTTTCTGACTTCATGGAGTTACAATTTATTGGAAGATCAGACAATTAAGCAAGCGGTCATAAGAAAATGTAAGTACTGGGATGGGAAAAAGACCTATACAACAGATTTCTAATATTAGTACTGGCAGAAAGATGGTAAGTGGTGAATACTCTGGCCCTGGAGGTATTCAAGAAGATGCTCTTGTAGATATTGTAGAAGTTGTGCAGTAAAATCCTGTTTGACATTTAGCATCAGTGATCATATATGTCTTTATAACAGATTCACACTCCTTGTTTCTTTTCTCACCCATTAAATCCTAACCTTCCCTTTCTTCCATTCTCTCTAAACTCAGCTCCAGTTCTTTTCTTTTTTTTTTTTTTTTTTTCGGTACGCGGGCCTCTCAGTGTTGTGGCCTCTCCCGTTGCGGAGCGCAGGCTCTGGACGCACAGGCTCAGCGGCCACGGCTCACGGGCCCAGCCGCTCCGCGGCGTGTGGGATCTTCCCGGACTGGGGCACGAACCCGTGTCCCCTGCATCGGCAGGCGGACTCTCAACCACTGCGCCACCAGGGAAGCCCTCAGCTCCAGTTCTTTAAGTCTGCATGATGAGATGACTTTCTTTGTAATTTTCACAGACCTTTGTTTCTAAGGGATAGGACAAATTCTTAGAACTGAAGTCACTCTTAATTACTGTGTTTTTATCTGGGCTATCAGATATTTGAGGATAGTCATAAATGTTTACATAAATGCACTGTGACCTGATTGATGGCTTTAGTTTTTCCCATTCCTCTTGGTGGCTAGCCCATGCAGGTGAGGACTCTTCAGGGCATTCTAGGGGAGCCTGCATTTCTGTGGGATTGGCAGGCACTAAGAATAAGTAAAATACCCATGCCGCTTTTAATATAATTTTTATGCACGCTAAATGAGACTATGTTTTTTTTTATTATTATGTTTTGAATTCTTAACTTGTCCTAACTAATTAGAAAAGCTGACCTTTCCCTCACAGCATTTTTAAAAATTTAAATATTACGTTGTGACATTCTCAGGACGCTGAGCCTTTCACGTTGTGTTACAGCCTGAAGTTGAATATTGTGGAGGTTTGGGTTTGCTTTCTCTTGACCCAATGTGACTTCCTGTTTCTAAGAAAACAATTTTAAAGACTCTTGAAAGGAATTTCTTGCATGCTTGGCAGCTCCTGTAAAACCACATTTTAGTAAACCAGTGTGAATGAAGTATATTAAAAAAAATCAAAGAAAGAACCATATTGCTTGATCAAATTAGCATTTTTGTTTTGTGGAAATTGGATCTCATAGAAAAATCCAGTGATTTAGGAAGTGTCTGCTTTTGTAACCAGATAAACCAAGAACCAAAAGTTTCATCTTGATTTGTGTAATCATCCTAGTTCAAGGGGACAGTTGGTCACGAATCAGGGTTTACTTTGTGCTGGAGTTAATGCATACTAGTGAGTCTGATTAATATGTTTTTTTTTAAAAAAACAAAGTCACAACTGGGGTATCTCTCTTCAAATGAGCTCACAAATTTGGAACTAATTCACATGCATTGTCACAATATTCTGGAGAAAACCCCAGTTACCTCCATCACTTAGTCAATGGAAAAAATGAACATTAGTGAGTCTTTTGCTAGTTAGATATTACTCTGAGCGGGAGATTTACGCCTCCTGGCTCTCGGGTCAGAGATTCAGCCTCTCTCGGAATTGTCCTAGAAATTGGCTTCTCGTGAATATTTTAATAGGGGCATGTTTTTGTAACTAGAAAGGTACTTTATTCATTTGAGTAATGTTTGCTGAGTACTCACTATGTGGTAGGCACCTTTCTAGAGGCAGATAGTATGGTGAGGAATAAGGCAGGGAAAATCCCTGATTTTATTTATCTATTAAGCACTTGTATAAGGGCTTACTCTATGCTAGAAACTGTACTAGATACTTTACAGATATTAAATCATTTAATCCTCCTAACAATGCTGTGGGGTGGGTACTCTTATCCTTGTTTTGCAGGTGTAAAGAAGGAGGCTCAAAGTCACCTGGCTGGGAAGTGACTGAGCCAGGGTTGAACACAGGATGAGCGCTCTTTACCCCCACTGTGTGGTCATTCTGTGAGCCTGATCTCATAAGCTTACACATTCCTTATAAAAACAAAACAAAACAGAACACACACGCACACACACAAGAACATAAAAACTATGGGCAGTCTGACCACTGTTAAAGTTTTGGTGTCTCTGTTCCAGTCCTCATCATATGTGTCTGTGTAGAGGGGTGTGTGTGTGTGTGTGTGTGTGTGTGTGTGTACATGTATACAATATCTTATTGATTGGTTCCCACTCATTTTCACAACATATTATACATGTTTTGCAGGCCAGTGCATTTAAAAAATAGAACTGTAACTAGCTCTACAGTGTTACGTGGTTTGTCTCTCTCATGATTTCTCTAACCAGTTTCCTACCACTTAACAATGTTTCTTAATTTTTTATTTCATAAACCCTGCTTTAATTCGTGTCCTTGTAACCAAATCTTTTTACAAATCCGTGACTCTTCAAACATTTCTGAGTGAAGAATGGTATTAAAACTCTGTAAATATTTATGCGGTATCCACGTGCAGTCGGTGCTTTGTGAATATGACGATGTCAACATGTGAACATGCTTTTACTTCCAGGCTAGTGGATGACAGATGTGTGGTGCACCCAGAGGCGGGGGACCTCGCCAACCCTCCCAAGAAGTTCCGAGGTAAGAAAGAGATGCTTACTTTATATTATGTGATCTAACTGGGGGTACTTTTGTGTCTTAAAATAAGGAATGTTAGAACTTTATTCAGCGTGAAACTTTCAAATAGAAATATGTCCACTGAAAATTCTTTCAAAAATATCCCCATCATTTTTCTTCTTTTACACGTTGAAGGGTTGATACCGAAAGAATAGTTTCAAGTTTTGTTTTGCTGGACAGTGGTCTGTGTGTTGAAAGGAAATCTTGGTAATTAACTGTGAGAGGCCACTTTTCAAACCAGTAAATACAGCCAAATGATATGTATTTATATATTTCCGTGACAGTTGTACTATAAATGTTAGTGTTTCATTATCAGCTCTTTAATTTATCTTTGTAAAATCTCCAGGATGGTGATGCTGATGTGTTAGCTTAGCTTTTAAAATGTCACTTTGGCTGGTATATAATAACTAACAATTGTCTTAGAACTCCCTTGTAGGTATAATTTTAGAGATAGCATCATACTGTCAACTGAGAAATTGTTCATAGTAGGAGACTGATTATGACTGTTACAAGAGAAGGATTAATGGAACTTGCAGAGAATCATAGACAACTAAAACCAGTAATTAAGAGCTTGTGTAAATCAATTTCATAGTTTGTGTATACTTATAATAATAATTTAAAAACAACATTCGTTTTGAACATACTGTGTAAGCATTCCTCCTCACAATGATGAAAAGCAGGTTTAATAAGGGATACAGATCTGGAGAGAGAGTCAAAAGGATTTGCTAGAGCCCCAGACCCAGCTCAGGGTGTGCTCTCCCTGCAGTGGGGAAGGGAGATGCCTAATGTTTGGTACATGTTTCCCATGTTTCCCTTTCTGTGATAGGCACTTTCTACACAGTTCTTATTATAAGAATATGCAAGAATATTGCATTTTCATCTTGCAGAGAGTGTGAGGAGGACAATAAATGTCCTTTGAGTGGAATTGGTCACTTTTTAAAAAAAAATTAATTCATTCATTCATTTTTGGCTGTGTTGGGTCTTCATTGCTGCACATGGGCTTTCTCTAGTTGCAGCAAGCGGGGGCTACTCTTCGTTGCGGTGCGCGGGCTTCTCATTGCGGTGGCCTCTCTTGTTGCAGAGCACGGGCTCTAGGTGCACGGGCTTCAGTAGTTGTGGCGTGCGGGCTCAGTAGTTGTGGCTCACGGGCTCTAGAGCGCAGGCTCAGTAGTTGTGGCGCATGGGCTTAGTTGCTCTGCGGCATGTGGGATCTTCTCGGACCAGGGCTCGAACCCGTGTCCCCTGCATTGGCAGGTGGATTCTTAACCACTGCGCCACCAGGGAAGTCCCGAAATTGGTCACTTTGAATAAGTGATCCAGATGTCTCCCCAGGTGAAGAAATTAGCAGAAAGAAGGCTGTGGGAGATATACCACCCATTAGAAGCACCCATAACAGTGCTCAGTGGGGACACTCCTCCAGCCCTGGGCACGTGAGGTGTTCTCAGCCATACACAGTCCCCACCGAGGATGGACTCACAGTAGAACCACATGAAGGAGAGTCAGCAGTTGTGGCAAACAAGACCCGAAGTGCTCCGGGACACCTTGCCAGACACTGTGCAGTAAGTGTGTGGAAATGATTTCAGAGACAGAAGAGGCTAGAGGAGCCTAATGGAAGAATGGACAATATGAAAAGGAAGATATAGGTTCTAAAGAGATGAACTAGCTATTATATAAAGATGAGGAGACAGTGTTATGGAAAAGAGAGCTGAGGAAATTACCCAGAATGCAGTGCAGAGGTAAGTTTGAACAAGTCATGGAAAGCGTGGAGGAGGGACTGAGAAGATCCAGCAGCGTCTAATCGAATTCTAGAAGGAGAGGCTGGAGCGCATGAGAATGAGGCAACATGTAAAGAGATACGGGCGAGAAGCTTCCTAAATTGTAGAAAACCACTGTTCCTCAGGTGGAAGAGACACATCGAGTTCAGAGTAGGGATGATAAGCAAATCCAGATCCACAGACACTCCTTTGTGAACTGTAGGATGATAAAGATAAAAGAGTTTTAAAAGCGAACTGGGGCAACAAATCTGCATCTGTAACAGAAAAAAGCTTGGGGTTCGGGTTTTAACTGCACTTTTCGCTGGCTGTGTCATCTTAAGTAGGTCACCCAACCACTTAGCGTCTCAGAGGACATCTGTCATTGGCTGGTGAGGCCAGGGCTGCCTAAAAACAAGAATAATAAAAAAAAAAGCCATTAGATGCTTGTGGGTGGGAGACCCAAACTTTCCCTGGGATCATGTGAAACAACTTGGTTCCCAGGGGTGCTTCACGCTTCACGGCCACGAGCTTGGGTAGCCTTATTCCTCTGTCAGTCAGGGGAGGTTAATCTGTCAAAGATAAGCCTTCAGGTTTTGTGGCTGCCTTTTTTCTTTTCGATATTTTACTGTATCTGAGAGAACTCTGCGGTAACAGCTTTGTACCCAGTAGGTAATTATACACAGATACTTGGTGTCATATGGTTCAGCGGGCACTGGTTCAAAGTATGCATCACTCAGGTGCTCCGTCCGCCCCTGGAAGGCTGGCTTTTCCTGTAATCTAATACTTTAGGTCATTGTCCTTGCTAGTTTGCTCTCATTTTCTACCTCTAGTTTAAGATGAAGCCGTTTGTCTCACTCCACTCATCATTGGAGAAGGAGGGTATTTTCCTGTTGGAGATTCACGGTTCCCTTTTATCTTAAAGCTCCGACTCTTCTCTGATTCTTGGAAGCCCATCCTGACGGAGCCCCGGAGGAGGATTCCCTGAGATGGGCTTGTCTCTGCCCTGACCTTCACACTGCTTGGCAGCCATAAGCAAACCCTGTTTTCCCAAATGCTGTATCCTTCCTCATACCTTGTGTTTTTGCAGCTTCACTCTTCTCTTCCTGAGTGTATTTATTTCTCCTGTTCCCTTTGGCTGTAAAAGCCATCACTTTTTCATAGATTTGCCTTCCAAGATCACCACTCGTGCATTTCCAGACTCCTCTGCCAAGTTTCCAGAGTACCTTCCTTTCTTGTTACTTCTCAGGTAATGTGAAGAAACTGTAGTGTATCAGAAACTATAGTTCAGCTGCACCTCAGTTCCTCTTGCCTCAGCCAAATGATGTTCTGAAGTTAATTTGAAAAGATTTTTATTTTTCATACTCACTTTATGACTTGTGCAAGTGAATCATAAAATCTTAGAGCTTCTAGGCAATTAAAAGTAAATCTAGGGCTTCCCTGGTGGCGCGGTGGTTGAGAGTCCGCCTGCCGATGCAGGGGACGCGGGTTCGTACCCCGGTCCCAGAGGATCCCGCATGCCGTGGAACGGCTGGGCCCGTGAGCCATGGCCGCTGGGCCTGCGCGTCCGGAGCCTGTGCTCCACAACGGGAGAGGCCACAACAGTGAGAGGCCCGCGTACCGCAAAAAAAAAAAAAAATCTAGTACAGTTCCCCACTTTTTTGAATGAGGAGCCAGAGTTTGAAAGAGGTTAACATGTCTCCTCAATACACAAAACTGTATGAAAAGTGCTCCTTTGACTGTGTCCTGTGTCACACTGCCTCTCATGAGCAGAGGAAATGAAGTTTTAACAAACAAACAACTTCCCAAGGCTTATTTAAAACCTGGCGGTTGGACAGCTATTTTCAGTAGAAACCACACAATCGGAATAGTATTAACCAAAGCACATTGGCTTTCTCTTAAGTGAGTGCAAAATTCTTTTCATGATCGAATATTCTCTCATTTTTAAAGATCAACTTTAAACTTTGGAATACGTTTTTATTTATTTATAAATATTTATTTATTTTATTTATTTATTGTGGCTGCGCTGGGTCTCAGTTGAGGCATGCGGGCTTCTTAGTTGTGGCATGCATGTGGGATCTAGTTTCCTGACCAGGGATCGAACCTAGGCCCCCTGCCTTGGGAGTGTGCAGTCTTACCCACTGGACCACCAGGGAAGTCCCTGGAATACAGTTAGATGTAAGAGGAGTCGTAAAGGTAGTATAGAGACTTCCCTTCCATCCAGTTTCCCCTATGTTAGCATCTTACATAACCATGGTACATTTGTCAAAACCAAGAAATTACCATTTGTACATTACTATTGACTAAATTCCAGGCTTCCTTCGCATGTCACCAGTTTTCCATTGTCCTTTCCCCATCCTCATCCCATCCGGGATCCCACGTGCCGTTAATCATCATGTCTCCTTAGTCTCCTCTGGCCTGTGACACTTTCACAGTCTTTCCTTGTTTTTTTTTTTTATGACCTTGATACTTTTGAAGGGTACTGGCCAGGTATTTTGTAGAATGTCCCTTGGTTTGGGTCTGGCTGATGTTTTTGTCATGATTAGAGTGGGGCTTAGGTTTTGAGAAGAAATAGCACTGAGGTTAACTGCCCTTCTCCTTGCCTTGTACAGGGGCACATATTATCAACACGATTTATCACTGGTCCTGTTTTTTGATATACAATTTAACCTTCTTCCCGCACACTAAATTATAGCAGTTATTTTTGTTGACTTTATATTCTTTTCATTTTTCTTTTTTTTCTCCCAGTTCTTTTATGCACGTACGTCTCCCCCTGTTCTCTAGAAAACCCTGGCGTAGATTTTTCCAAAAGTTTGTGCGTAGTAATACGTGTGCATTTTCTATTAGGAGGAGAAACTGATCTAAATCAAAACAAGGGAGGTTTGTGTGTCCTTTTATTACCATCAGGGTGATAAAACACAGAAGTAACACAGAACCCAGGGGGCCACTCCCCAGGAGGGCCGAGGGAAGCGGAGACAGCTCCTTTTCTTGGTTGATTAGATAGTTCACAGCCTTGGGCCATTTGGTCTTGAAATTTCCAACTCTGAGACTCTGTGGTCATTTGACACGTGACTGTTTCCTAATCCGCTAACCCTACCAAGTGGCTGCTTCTGGAAAGCAAAAAGTCATTCTGAGGCAATAAGTTAGAATGCTTCAGGAGCTAAAACAGAGACTTTCTCTGCTGTGCGGTGCCACACGAAAGCAGGTAGTGAATATCAGCGACTTGGGAGAACACTGACAAGACCATTTCTTTAACTCAGTTCCTTCTCTGCATATAATTCCGGGAAGTCGTCTTGAAGGCTGACACTCTCACCTTTTGGCTCTACTCATGGAGGTTATACACTTAAAAGCATCTGCGAAAAAGTCATCCAGCTAGGTAGTAGCTTCGACTTTTTATGTAGTTGAACATGTCAGTCTTGTCTAGCACAGTAGTTCTCTGGTATGAGCCAATTATAACTACTTCCTCTACCAGCTTAACAATTGCTTTATTGTATTTCTTCAGATTTGATGTTAGTGTAAATTTTTTGGGATGAAGACTGAAGCTGTTTCAGATTTGAAGTTACTAACATTTATCGAGCCTTTAATACATGCTACCCTGGGCTCAGGGCTTCCTGTGCATTAACGTTTAGTCATCACAATAACCCTATAAAGTAGAAATTGTTGCTATCCCAATTTTGCAGTTGGACAGTTCAGTATAAAGAAAGTATACAACCGTTTTAAGGTCGCTGAGCTTATTAGTGGTAGAGTGGGGAGTCAAAACAAGTTTGTCTGACTCCAGAGCTGTTTGTTTTTAACCACTATACCATACTGTCTATTGAATAATGCCCTCCTGTAAATTCTACCTGTTGGTCCAGTAAAGCCACATAGATTCCATCTAATCCCTCTTCCACACAATGGAGCTTTAAGTATTTATTTAGAATGATTATATTCCTGTAGATCTTTTCTTCTATGGTCTTAATTAAAAAAAATTCTTTCACCTGTTGTCAGCTACAGATTCTTCAGTGATTTCTCTAGTCTTCATCACACTGCTGTGTTTGGTTTCTGGTTTGTCAAATTAATTCTTAGCGGTGTAGAAAGAACTGAACATAGTACATTTGGGTGCAGTCTGATGAGACGCTGCCTCTTTTTTGGATGCCACAACTTGCAGCCCAAGAGTCCCAAGAGTCCTCAGTAGGACTCCCTAACTCATGCGCAGCTGTTAGTCAACCCAAACTCCTGAGGCTTTTTCATTTGCAGCTCTGGACCCTTGTTTCCCTCCTCGTGTGCTGCATAATTGGTATTTTGGAACCAAGTGGAGAATTGGCTACTTTCATCTTTTTAGCATTGGTCATTGTTCTAGCCTGCCAAGCTACCTCTTTCTCTCTCTCTTTTTCGATCTTAACTCTCATCCACGTTATTTATTCAAATGCCCAGCCTCATGACATCTTGAAATTTAAGCGGATAAAAGGGATATATGTGATACTCTCCTTTCATGTGTTCTTCTAGTGTGATTGGATATATCTGAAGAGAAATAGATTAGGACTGTGTTAGTTGGAGCATCTACACATTCGACCCTGGAAGATGCGGATGGGAATGACTTTGGGGAGGTGGTCCTGGGAAGCGTGAGTGAGGGAGTGAAGGAGAGTCAGCCTCCTGGAATGAAAGTCAGTAAAGTGTGAATAAGGCCCGCCACTGTGGCAGCTGGAACTCAGTCCTGCAGGGCCCTTGGAGAAACCAGGAGGAACGTGCTTCAGAATCTCCTACCCAAGGGTGGAAAGGCTGGGGCCAGCTTCCATCCTCTGTGGGTTGAGTTGTCACCCCCTTCCACACAGACATCTGGATTGCTCATGCTTGCAGCTGAGCAAGTTCTTCAAGTGTCAGGGAAGCCCTCATGAGGACAAGAGGAGAGATGCGGGAGCTTGAGCTTGGAACCTGCCCACAGGCTGGGATCCACTGTGGTGTCAGTGAACTTGGGCCTGAGGACGCGGTCACATACTGTGCGTGCTCAGAATTTGCACTCGTTTCTTTAGTTGAAAGACCTGCAATTAGACTGCCAAGTGTTTGAGGGCAAGACTGTGTTCTGTTGAATTACCAAGATCCACAACAGTGTTTTCAATAACACTGGAGCTGACTTAATTTTTGTTGAATTAATAAATAAATGTTTTGCTAGAAAAAATTATAATTCTTAAAGGCAATATAATTTCAGTTCTTTTGTCACATGCTTTCTTTGGAGGTCTTAATACTACCCAGCGTGTAACATAGTTGTTAACTGATTACTTCATTTATGAGAAAGCAATGTATAGACCGGTTATAGTATTACAGTTTTGTATTCTAGGCCTCTAAATTTCAGCTCGTTGGTGTTAAATGTGCATTCTGACATATAAACCTGTAGTGTGAGTAGCAGAAGAGGAAAACTTCTACCTGCGTTAAGTGAAGTTCTTTTAGGTTGTAGCATTTTGTGGTTTGCTGCTACTCAGAGAAGTTTTAGAAAATTGCAGTGGATTTCCAAGCCAGAAATTACAAAATTTATTAACAAATGTCTTTAAAATTCTCCAGTTCAATGTTACTGCTGTGTTGATTCTGTGTATTTGTGGTAAGTCATCATATTAAGAACCTTTCACAGCTTATTATTAAACTCTTAAGTGGCAGTGGAAATTGGGTAATAAGTTTATTCTTTTCAGTGAGGTTTCAGAGAAGGCCCAAAGGATGAAATGAAAACAGATTGCTTTGCTTCTTTGCTTCTTCTATTGAAGGTAGTCAAGATTGTAAAAGGGCTCGTACTTTAAAATACCTTAGTCTCTACTGGAGGGGACTTGCTGTGGTTATGAATGGTCAAATAAGACTACTTTGGAAATCTCATCAACTGCTGTTTAGGGCTGCCCTCATACAATTCATTGAGTATCTAAAATATATATGTGCTGTATGAACTTGGATTGACTTGTGAAGTTTAATGTTCTCCTTGAAGAGTGAAAAGTAATGGGCAGAAAATTAACACTTGTGATGTACGTGGTTTAGTGGTCTTAGAACAACTCCCTTGCTTACTGATCGTGTATCCATGGGCCGATATTCCTGAGCTGGGGGCTCGTGTGTAAAAATCTCCCTTCTAATATTGTGTATGAAGTTAAATATGTGTCTAAATTTTTTGCAAGTACTGAATAAATGCATTTTGTCTTTGAACACTTTAACTTAGTAACCAAGATGGCTCTTTCTAAGAATAGAAAGTCCTAAATATTGGAATTCTTAACTTTGAGTGCTTTTGATGGCCTTTATCCATGTTACCTTACTTAATTCTTAATAGCCCCATTTTACAAATTTGGAAACCACGCTGTAGAGAAGTAAAGTAACATGCTCAAGGTCACACAGCTGGTAGGTGGTGAGGCAGGCTTATGTGAAGCTGGTGTTTTCACACTGTAAGATCTTGATAAATTTAGTAGAGATTTATTCGTTATCCACTCTGTGCAGTGCAGTGTGTGAACTAGTTACTAAGGTTCAAATGAATCAGCAACGAATGCTGCTCTCAAGGAATTTATAATCTACTGAGGGAGATAAGATGTGTTTATAAATAATTGCAACCCAAGGTAGACAATGATAAGGGCTAAATAAAAAGTTGTGGTAAAGGTATGGTGGGAGGATGGAGATTTTAATTTCCTGTTTTGAGAGATGAGAAAAGCTTCTTAATTAAGATAGCAATTGACCTGTAACTTGAAAGATTTGTGCCTGCAGGGAAGGGACATCTAGGCCTTTCAGGCCTAGTATTCACCTTTTCATGAAAGTAGCTCCTAGGGTAATGATTGGTATGCAGAGTTAAATTGCATTTCCCTTTTAAACAGTAACAGAATGTTTGGTATTTTTTCAAGTACAGTACTGAGATGAAAGTGCCAAGCCATTACCCCAATAAATTTGGTCTTCTGCAGGAGATAGGCAAGTAAAGCAATGATAACTAAATGTGACCAGGGCTACTCTAATACCACTGAGGCTAATCACTGACATTTATTTAGTCCTTACTATATGTCAGGTGATGTCTGCAATGCTTTACATTCTATTAATCCATTTAATCCTTATGCAACCCTAAGTGGTATGTATTTTTATTAAGATATTATTATTAGCGGCATGTACTAGATAAGGTGCTGTAACAGAAAGAAAACAACAACCACAAAAACCAATGGCTTATATGAGATAGAAGTTTATTTCTCTTTCACTTAATAGTTCCTAGATGAGTAATCCAGAACCATCTTGCCACACTGCTGTCTTCAACATGTGGTTTCCAAAGTTGCTTCAATAGTTACTACTTCTCAGTCAGTAGAAAGGGAGCAAGAGGAATCCAGAGCAAGTAGCTTCTGCTTTAAGGAGGACTTCTGGAATTGCATGTATTACCCCTACCCATATGTCACAGTCCCATAGTATATTGGGTTGAATGGCTGTCTGCCGAAAGATAAGTCCATGTCCTAACACCTAGACACCGTGAATGTTACTTTCATAGGAAAAAGAGACTTTGCAAATGTAATTAAGTTAAGGATCTTGAAATGAGATCACCCTTGATTACCCAGGTGGGCCCCAAATCCAAGGACAAATGACTTTATAAGAGACAAAAGAGGGGGAGACACACACATGGAGGAGAGACCTTGTGAAGACAGAGACAGAGAATGGAGTTATGTGGCCACAAGTCAAGGAACACCAGGAGCCACCAGAAGCTGGAAGAGGCAAGAGAGGATTCTCTCCTAGAGCCTTCAGAGGGAACACGGCCCTGCCGACACCTTGACTTTGGACTTCGGTCTTTGCGAACTACAGGAGAATAAATGTCTGTTATTTTAAGCTGCCAAGTTTGGTGATTTGTTACGGCAGCCACGGGAAACTCATACACATGGTTACATCTGCTGCAAGGAGGCAGAGGAGTGTGATGGTTAGCGGGCTGGCCATGTGCCTACCTAGAATTCAGGAGTTCTGTCACCTAAAGGAAGAAGAGAATGGATACTGGAGGGTGGAGGGAAGGGTAACATCCTCTGCCACATCCCATTCTATTGAGGAAATTGAGGTACAATACAATGAAGTTAAATAACTTGACCAAGGTCATATAACTAGTAAGAAGCAAAGGACTGATTGAAATCCAGACACTTAACCGCTAGTTATACTGTCTTAAGTCCCAAAGGGCTGTGGAAGTAAGAGAAGAGGATTATAATTGCCTTGGGAGTTTAGAGGAAGCATGGAGGTAAGCTGGAGCTATGGAAGAATGGGCAGTTGTTAATCCGGTGGAAAGGAGAGGGTTGGGGAGAAATAGCACAGGGGTGTGGAGTAGCATGACCCATTTGTGGCTGTGGCTTTTAGGAATGTTAAAAGCTGAGGAGAATGTGGAAGAGTGGCAGAGATGAGCTTGGAGGAGAGTCCAGATGCCCTATGGTCTTGTATGCTGAGGCAGTTAATTTTTATGTCAAAGATCGTGGAGCACAATTAAAGACTTTTAAGCTGGGCTATGACATGATCAGAATTGACATTTTGAAAGACTATTTTCTTATACGGAGAGATGGAAAATATAGGATGGGATGTCAACTAAGAGACTGTTAAAAAAAGTTCAGAATATGATAAGGGACTAAGTAGCTAGAATATTTAACTATATTAGGAATTGATGACTCCTTGTATGTGGGAGTGTGGTGGAAGGTAGGGGTGAGGGAGAGGATGCATCCTAGAATTCCCCCAGGTGTCAGATTTGGGCAATGTGGTAGGTATTAGTAGCACTTATTGAGATATGGAATACAAAACAAACTACTTGATAGGGGAGGATAATTATATTAGTTCTGTATTATTATGTAACAAAATCCCCCAAACTGAGTGGCTTTCTGAGCATTCATTTACTTAACTCATGAATGGGTTTGCTTGTGGATTCTTTTCTTCTGAGCTGACTTGGCTGATCTCTGATGAACTTGCTCATGTATCTGGGGTCAGTTGGCAGCTGGATGGTCTGGGTTGGCTTCATTCACGTATCTGCCTGTGGATAGGTTGTTGATTGGGGTGGCCGGGCCATGTGTCTCTCACTATTTGGCAGGCTAACTCACATTCTTCCCTAGGGAGAGCGTGAGAACGGCAAGAAAGGGCAACCCCCCAATGCTCAAGTGCTATTCAAACCTCTGTGTCACATTTGCTAATGTTATATGGCTAAGTTCAGAGGCAAAAAGTGGAGAAATTGACTTTGTCTTTTGATGGGAGTACCTGCAAAGTCACCTGCAAAGGGACATACATACAGGGATGAGAAGAATTTATGGCTGTTTGCAGTTTACCACAGTAATGAACTTGGTTCTGACATCCTTTCTGCCAGAGTAGAAGATCTAAGAGATTTCTGGATATGTTAATCTGGAGGCTCAGGAGAGAAATCCAGATGGAAAATACAGATTTGAAATTTAATAGCATGTAGATAGAATTTAAAGCTGTGAGAGTGAGAAGAAAAGAGTACCCTAGATGGAATCCCTGGGAATACCAACATTTAAGGTGCCTCCCTAAAAACAACAATATCAAGAGCCACAATGAAGTACCTCTACAAAAATGGCTGAAATAAAAATGCTGACAATAGCAAGCGTTGACAAGGATGCAGAACAACTAGGACTCTCATATATTGCTGGTGGTGTACCAAATGCTACAGCCATTTTGGAAAAGAGTTTGGCAGTTTCTTATAAAGTTAAACATACACATACCATATGAGCCCTAAATCTCACTCTTAAATATTTACCAAAAGCAATGAAAACCTAAGTTCACACAAAGATCTGTTCCTCAATGTTTACAGCAAAAACTGGAAACAGTTAAAAAATATCTTTCAGTGGTGAATGGATAAACAATACATGCAGTGGAATACCACTCTGCAGTAAAAAGGAATGAACCATGGGTACACCCAACAACACCGATGAATCTCAAAAACGTGATACTAGGGCTTCCCTGGTGGCGCAGTGGTTGCGCGTCCGCCTGCCGATGCAGGGGAGCCGGGTTCGCGCCCCGGTCCGGGAGGATCCCACCTGCCGCGGAGCGGCTGGGCCCGTGAGCCATGGCCGCTGAGCCTGCGCGTCCGGAGCCTGTGCTCCGCAACGGGAGGGGCCGCAGCGGGGGGAGGCCCGCATACCACAAAAAAAAAAACCAAAAACGTGATACTAGGTGAAAGAAGCCAGTCTCAAAGGGCTGCATAACGTATGACTCCATTTATATAGCATTCTGGAAAAGGCTGAGGCAGGAGGGGTGAATTTAGCTAACTCAAGGTAGAATAGTCCAGAGAGGAAAAATAGCCCTGAGGTGGTTAGAAGTTCACTTGACCCAAAAATAATCTCTTGACTTCACTGAAAAATAATGAAGTCTCCCCACTCTACACTTCTGTGACTTTTTTTAACTTCTCAGTCTAGCTGTGTGGGAAGATGGAGAAAGACTTTATCCATTCAGGACTCTTTGCCTCTCTGGGCCCTCATACATGGGAGGGTCCTTGGTGAGGTCTTAAGATATTTACATGATACAGTAATAATTTTGGGGAAAAGAATGATCCTTATGAAAGTACAACAAAGCACATTTTAATCACTTTTACAAGATGTTCATTCTTCTAAATATATGGATGGTTAGAGTATTTCTACCTATCTACCTATCCATTTTTATCTTTGTATTCCCTAGGAAAGTAATCCCAGTTATATTATTCCAGTGGAATTTCCTATGAGAAATGCATTGCTTTTGTAATATAGTTTTCAGAAACACATTGTGGTAAGAAGCACAGACTGTCTGTAAACTAAAACTATGGCTCACTCAAAAACTCTTCAATGTATTATAAAGTAGCTATTTTTCTTTTTTTTA
>NC_041219.1:73992532-74019446 GCF_002837175.3 Physeter macrocephalus | reverse complement strand
TTAACATCATTATTGGAGTATAATTGCTTTACAATGGTGTGTTAGTTTCTGCTGCATAACAAAGTGAATCAGCTGTACATACACATATATCCCCATATCTCCTCCCTCTTGCGTCTCCCTCCCACCCTCCCTATCCCACCCCTCTAGGTGGACACAAAGCACCAAGCTGATCTTCCTGTGCTATGTGGCTGCTTCCCACTAAATAGTAACTTTTTAAATAAACTATTTCCCTATCTTTTTGTATTTTTTAATGTATTAGGCATATTAAAAGACATAGTAAGGGACTTCCCTGGTAGTCCAGTGGGTAAGACTCCGTGCTCCCAATGTAGGGGGCCTGGGGTTTGATCCCTGGTTGGGGAACTAGATCCCACATGCTGCAACTAAGGGGCCACATGCCGCAGCTAAAGCTCCTGCATGCCACAGTGAAGATCCCATGTGCTGCAACAAAGACCCGGAGCAGCCAATAAAAAAATAAATAAACAAATAAATTAAATAAATAAATAAATAAATAAATAAATATTTTTAAAAAGACATATTAAAAAGTCAGTCACCCCAGTTTTCACATGCTGTATAGCATAAAGTATCTCCAGTGGGAGGGAGAGTGTCTTACACATATTTGTTATTTTAAGTGAAAGTATGTGTGAATTAAGATTATACTTCTATAGCTTACAGTAGGTGGGCCTTACTTGTTTTACTCTTTTGAGTATTAAATATATTAATATGATTTGTTTATGAAAGTCTCTGTGCATCTCCATAAAGCTTACTAATCATTAACTTATTCAAGCTGCCCCTAAGATAAAAGATTGATTTGTACATTGTGTGTTCAAGTTCAAGTCAACTGCCTTTTCTTCCCAGGTGTTGATTTAGTGAATGAGCAGTTTAAAGATCTTCTCTGATCAGGTGCCCTTGTTTACATTTTGTGGTTTTCAAGGTAAATACAGCAATTTCAGAATACAGCAAGCTGCTGGCGGGTGGCAATGTTTGTTTTACAAATGCTTGGAAGTAGTTTGTAAACTTGGCCTTCTGAAGAACAAGAAGTAAAAACTGAACGAAGCAGGGCTTCCCGGGTGGCGCAGTGGTTGAGAGTCCGCCTGCCGATGCAGGGGACGCGGGTTTGTGCCCCGGTCCGGGAAGATCCCACGTGCCGCGGAGCCTGTGCTCCGCAACGGGAGAGGCCACAACAGGGAGAGGCCCGCGTACCGCAAAAAACAAAAAACAAAAAAACAAAAAAAACTGAACAAAGCAGCCCTCGAGTAGAGATCCACCTTCAGCTGGTCATGCACCACCCTCTCACCTTGTCCTTCTCAAGCCTCGTTATCCTTTGTTAGCTGGGGACCCCTGCAAAGAGAGATTTATGCCCTGAAAGTGAAAGTGATGTGTCCCCAGGAGTTCACGGAGTCAAAAAACAAAAAAAACTGAACAAAGCAGCCCTCGAATAGAGATCCACCTTCAGCTGGTCATGCACCACCCTCTCACCTTGTCCTTCTCAAGCCTCGTTATCCTTTGTTAGCTGGGGACCCCTGCAAAGAGAGATTTATGCCCTGAAAGTGAAAGTGATGTGTCCCCAGGAGTTCACGGAGTCTTGCTACTTCTTTAATGTTTTGCTATATGACTGTGATTGGTGGTGTGTGTGTGTGTGTGTGTGTGCGTGTGCATTTTCCTCTGGATAACTTAGAGCCGGTTAAAATTAAACTTCCAGAGGCTCTCCAGGTCCATGAAGAACCGGAAGATAATAAGCGCATCCAGAGAATGTCCTGTCTTGGAATCATAGGTATAGGTAGCCTAAAAATGCTTTTTAAGCTAGCACTTTCTAAACGACAGAAGTTTCAGCTCTGTTGAGAAATAGGGCTGCAGAATTTGTCCTCTAGTTCCATTTAAATGTACTGCGTGAAGCACAAGTCGAGCTATGATTGTTCTAGAAAGCTTCACAGTTTTGCAACTTGTATTCTGATTGTATCTGCATAATTAAAACCTCCATGTGGATAAATACTGGAAGGAAAGGAGTTAAAACAAAGTTAATTATGTGGTTAGGTTGGGAGTTAGGTTTTGTAATGTTACAATACAAAAGAAAAATGTCCAATACCGGAAACGTCATGTTAAAAAAACAGTGTGGGCGTCAGTGGGCAAACGTACAAACAAAGCAAAGAGCAACTGATTGAGTGTAACGGATATTTTGACTTAAAGCAATAACAGTGAAAGTTCTTTAATTCCTATTTCTTTCTCACCCTTGTTTTTTCAAAATATATATTTGGCCAGCATTGTTAATAAAACTAAAGTCAGGTACCTTCACTAGTTGGCTTCCATGTAGACAAGCCAGGAGAGCAAACGAGTTCCCTATTTTCACCTAACACAAGAGACAGGTAGCATGGTCTAGTGGCTTCTTTGGATGCTCTGCCTGTTCCTTCCTTGCCCTCCTACATACGATTTATTAAACAGCGTGGAATTCAAGGTCTCATCACTTAAATAGCCTAGAACATAAGTATCCTAGAAACATTGACTTAGTTGAATAAAACTTTTAGGACTTGGAAGCTGATCACTTTTTTGCAGAGGAAACAAGGCAATCAGGAGCATTTATTACTTGTGCCCTGTGAGCCACACTGGGCTGGTTATATAGCAACCAAGCAAGCCGAAGACAGCCCCACCATGCTGGTCAGAGGCCATAAGAGATGGTCAATGCAAAGTGTGAATTAGTCGTAGGACAAAGACCTAGACGTAGTTCTCTAGCTTGGGGGTCTTCAAGACCCTTTTGAGAGGTTCTACAAGATCGAATTATTTTCATAATGACAGTAACTTGTTATTTACCTTTTCCACTCTCATTCTTTCTTGATTGTACAGTGGAGTTTTCCAGAGGCTCTGTGAAGTGTGATGCTGTCGTCTCTGTGTTGGCTAATGAAACGTGCTTATGTTTTATGGTGTTGCAAATTTCTCAGTTTTAATCTGTTATACAGTAAACATCCATAGAAACAGCCCACAAAAGAAAATCTCTTAGGGGTCCTGAATAATTTTTTAAGGGTGTAATGAGGTCTTGAGACCAAAAATTTGCGAACAGCTTACTAGAGAAACAGTCAAGTAGCAAGAGTTAGGAATCAGCTTAACTGAGCTATAGGAAAAGGCATGTGTTAAAAGCAGTGAACAGGCAGGGAATAGGTGAGAATTGTGGTCAGGAAAAGTAATTAGAAGTCAGGAAGCCAGCAGGTATACCAAGGAGGCAGGACAAAATGAGGGGACAGGAGAAATAGCTACTATCCATGAGTTTTTCTAGTTCAGCTTTGTATCCATAGCATTGTGCCTATAGCAGGATGGGCCTTTGATGACTGTTTGTGAATGATTGAATTAAGTATAAAGATTGCAGAACTGCATAAAAATTTGAGAAATGTTTGAGATGCAGTGTTTATCATAGTATTTTTCATGACGAAGGAAACTTAAATATACAAAAGGAGGAGAAGGATGTATACACCATGATGAGTCCTAAGTGGGAATTTAATGTTTTCAAATAATGTTTAATAACTATAAAATATGAAATGTGTATATATATATGTACATATACCACATCTCTTTATCTGTTAATTTATTCTGTTGGTGGTCACTTAGGTTACTTCCGTATCTTGACTGTTGTAAATAATGCTATGATGAACAGAGGGGTGCATCTGTCTTTACAAATTAGTGTTTACATGTACAATGGGATATTACTCAGTCATAATTAAAAATGAAATCTTGCCATTTATGACAACAGAGATGGACCTAGAGGGTCTTTTGCTAGGTGAAACAAGTCAGACAAAGACAAATACCGTACCATTTCACTTATATGTGGAATCTAAAAAACAAAACAAATGAACAAACGTAACAAAATAGAAACTGAGTCGTAGATTCGTAGATACAGAGAACAAACAGGTGGTTGTCAGAGAGGGAGGGGTGTGGGGAGGAAGGAAATAGAGGAGGGAGATTAAGCAATACAGACTTCCATTTGAAAAATAATTGAGGCGTGGGTATGAAATGTACCAGTGTGGGGAATACAGTCAATAACGGTGTAATTATCTTTGTATGAAATGTATAGAAATATCGAGTCACTGTGTTGTATAACAGGAACTAACATAGTGTTGTAAGTTAATTATACTTCAAAAACAAACAAACCAACTGATAGAAAAAAGTAGCAGATTTGTGGTTTCAGAGGTGCGGGGAGTGGGGGGGAGGCGGGGAGAGAGGGTAGATTGGAGAAAGGCAGTCAAAAGGCACAAACTTCCAGATATAAGATAAGTAAGCCCTAGGGATGTAATGTACAAAATGATAAAGATAATGAACCCTGCTGTGTGTTATATATGAAAGCTGTTAAGAGAGTAAATCCTAGGAGTTCTGAGCAGGAGGGAAAAAAATAGTTTTTTTCCTGTTCTTTAAAGTTGTATCTATATGAGGTGATGGATGTTCACTAAACCTGTTGTGATAATCATTTAATGACGTAGGTAAGTCAAATCATTATGCCTTAAACTTAGAAAGTGCTGTAGGTAAATTGTATCTCAGTAAAACTGTAAAAAAGAGAGAAAATGTGAAGTGGAAAAAGAGCTTTACATGAAACTGTACATATAATACATTTTCAGTTATCTAAAATATATATGCATGTATAAGTGTATAGTTTGGTAACTATCTGTCTGCCTTTCTCTCTGAGGATATACATCAAAATGATAAACATTGTTAACTTTGGGGCATGAAAAGAGGTGGGACTTTATTTTTTCTTTGTATTCTTTAGATTTTCCAAATTGTTTTTCAGTGATCATATATCAGTTTTATATTCAGAAAAAAAAAACCAAGTTGTTTTTTTTTTATATACACAGACATATAAACACATACTTTTTAAAAGCCACTAGAAAAAAATTTGAGTTGTTTCATATTGAGGTCGTTTTCTGTCTCAGGCTCAGAATTTTTTAATTTCTTGGCTGCCTATGTGAAGCTGGCCTGAATGTCTGGAGGTGGCAGAGGCAGGTGGGACTTCCAGGCAGCGTGAGAACTGGCAGCCAGTACTGCCCTTATCAGAAGGAAGCCTCAAATTCAAGAAGTCGTTTTAACTTGTCCTGAAATACCTACTGCCCCATGTGAAGATCTTTAACAGACTCCAGGCTCAGAAGGAGGCCTGGCTGCTTCAGCGGTGTCAAAGAAAGGACAAGAAAGCTTGTAGCAGCAAGAAGAGGAAAGTGAAGAAAGAAATACTTGTTGATCTGCAGCTTTGCCTGCCCTTCGCCATATGGAAGGGCTAAAAACTAGGCCCATAATAGGAGGAAAAATAATAATAATTAAAAATACATATTACACACACATATATTTACTTGCTAAAGTTTTTAGTGGTTTGAGTTTTCCAGCTATAACACATAGGTTGTCCTTTGGTGCTTCACTTTTATCTTTTCTCCTGTCTTTATAGTAGCAGGAAATTTTGGACATTTAAAAGTGAAAAGACCACACACAAAAATTAACTCAAAGAGGATTATAGGCTTAAATGTAAGAGTTAAAACTGTAAGACTATTAGAGGCAAATATAGGAGTAAATTTTCATGATCTTGTGTTATGTAATGATGTCTTAGATATGACACCAGAAGCACAAGTAACAAAAGAAAAAAATGGATAGACTGGACTTAATAAAAATTATTGATTAAAAACTTTTGTGTTTCAAAGGACAACATCAAGGAAGTGTAAAGGCAACCCATGGTCTGGGAGAAAATATTTGCAAATCATATATCTGATAAAGGACTTGTATCTAGAATATATAAAGAGCTCTTACAACTCAATAATAAAAAGATGGGGACTTCACTGGTGGCACAGTGTTTAAGAGTCTGCCTGCCAATGCAGGGGACTCGGGTTCAAGCCCTGGTCCAGGAAGATCCCACGTGCCGCGGAGCAACTAAGCCTGTGCACCACAGCTACTGAGCCTGTGCTCTAGAGCCCGCGAGCCACAACTACTGAAGCCCGCGTGCCTATAGCCTGAGCGCCACGACAAAGAGAAGTCACCGAAATGAGAACCCTGTGCACCGCAGTGAAGAGTAGCCCCTGCTTGCTGCAACTAGAGAAAGCCCACATGCAGCAATGAAGACGCAAAGCAGCCAAAATAAATAAATAAATAAATAAACTAAACAAATGTATTTAAAAAAATAATAAAAAGACAAATGACCTAATTGAAAAATGGGCAAAGGATCTGAATAGATATTTCTCAAAAAAAAGAAGATATAAAGTGGTCAATTAAGAGCATGGAAAGATGCTAAATATCAGTATCATTAGGGAAATGCAAATAAAATCCACAATGAATATCACTTCACACTTGCTAGGATTGCTATGCTCAAAAAGATGGATAATAACAAGTGTTGGTGAAGATGTGGAGATATTGGAACCTTCATACACTGCTGGTGGGAATGTAAAATGATGTGTGATTTTGGAAAACAATCCAGGAGTTCCTCAAAAAGATAGTTATTATTTGACCCAGCAAATCCCTCACTAGGTATATACTTAAAAGAGATGAAAACATATGTCCACACTAAAACTTGTATACAGATGTTCATAGCAGGATTATTTATAATAGCCCAAAGTGGAAAAATCCCCAATGTCCATCTACTGATGAATGGATAAACAAAACATGATATATCCCTACAGTGGAACATTATTTAGCCATACAAAGGAATGATGTACTAATACATGCTACAGCATGGATGAACCTTGAAACTATTATGCTAAGTGAAATAAGCCAGTCACAAGAGACTCCATATTGTATGATTACATTTATATGAAATATCCAGAATAGACAAACATACAGAGACACAAATTAGATTAGTGATGCCTAGGGATGAAGGAAGAGGATATGGCGGGGGGTGGGGTGGGTTGTGAGTACAAAATTTCTTTTTGAGGTAATGAAAATGTTCTAAAATTAGCGTATGGTGATATTTGCACAATGCTCTGAATATTTTTAAAACCATTGAATTGTACACTCTAAAGGGGTGAACTTAATGCTATATAAATTATATATTAATAAAACTGCTATGAAAAAGCAAAATATTATGTAGCCAACATGTGATAAATGTTAAAACTCATAGTTACAAGTTGAAACAACTTGATGTACCATTATGATTGTCCAGTCAGCCAAAATATGTGAAAATTGTAAGCTTCTAGAGAGGCTATGTACTTCCCACTCTTAAAAAAA
The DNA here is from genome assembly GCF_002837175.3 of Physeter macrocephalus. Taxonomy (NCBI): domain Eukaryota; kingdom Metazoa; phylum Chordata; class Mammalia; order Artiodactyla; family Physeteridae; genus Physeter; species Physeter macrocephalus. The sequence continues at coordinate 74,012,276 of NC_041219.1, read as the reverse complement.
GAGAGGCTGTTTGGAAATAGGTACTCTTACACTCAAAGAGAAACTATAAATTGGCAAAGACTTTCTGGAGAGCTGTCAGATGAAACAAGCCTATTTTACAAGGCTTTGGCTGATGGAGGAAAATATAAAATAACCAGCAAGCAAATAATTCTGATCTTAAATGTTAAATAATGAAGTTCCATCTCTACATACTCATGAAGATACAAGTTCAACGATGAACGAACTCATAAAATCTATTACTAACTTATAAAGTATATAATTAACATAGGCTGTTGAATCAAAATAGGATGGCTGTAGTTCAACGCAAATGAAGGTATCTTTAGCTGTTTTGTATGTCCCATAGAAAATACTATTTTGGGGGGTTTTCACACAAAATTCTAGGATATTGCTTAAGTTCCACTTAGACAAAGAAATGTTCCAGGTTATGTTAGTTAGACTTTCCTTACTGTCCTATCTGACAGCAGATCTAGATGGAAGGGCCTGGTAATCTTATCAAAGCCTTTGTTTCAGTTGAGTCTTAGTGTAGCCAAAAAAGCGGACAAAGAACTTGCAGAACTATTTTGTTTTTTTTTAAAGCTGTGTTCCTCAAAATAGCTAGAAAAGAAAAACAATAAAAATATTCAACAATTTAGGAATATTTTTATATTTTTAGGCTAAGTAAACCATGAAATATCAATGCCATTAAAAAGAAATAACGTGCACTTTTGCTACACGTTCATGAGTATACATTTCCCCTGTGAAAGTAAAAGCTCTACAAAGGGACAGAGTATAACCATTTTTTAAAAAAAATATTCATTTATTTTTGGCTGTGTTGGGTCTTTGTTGCTGCGCGGGCTTTCTCTCTAGTTGCAGCGAGGGGGGGTGGGGCTACACTTCATTGTGGTGCGCGGGCTCCTCATTGCGGTGGCTTCTCTTGTTGCAGAGCACGGGCTCTAGGTGCGCTAGAGCTCCGTAGTTGTGCCTCGCGGGTAATAGAGCACAGACTCAGTAGATGTGGCGCACAGGCTTAGTTGCTCCGCGGCATGTGGGATCTTCCCGGATCAGGGCTCTAACCCGAGTCCCCTGCGTTGGCAGGCAGACTCTTAACCACTGCGCCACCAGGGAAGTCCCGAGTATAACCTTCTTGTTTATTTCTTCATCAACAGCAAATACCATAGTGTTTGGCACATACTAGGTACTCATTAAATGTCCAACAAATGAGTCTGGTACATTTTATTTTTTGTTAGGCTTTTCAGTATATTTGAAGTAGTTCATAACTAAGAAAGATTAAAAACAAGAGAAAATAATGTACCTACCTCTGTTGTTACTATATAACCTTTTATTTATTAATAAGATTTGAAGAGGATATGTTACTTTATGTTTTGAAATATTTTCCTTTAAAATTGTAAGTATTATTAAAAAAATAAGAGCAACACATACTTTTAGTCATCCTAGAACATTGGGAGTTACTATTTGGTGCAGATTCTACTTTGTTCAAAGTGTCACCACAATCCACAAATTCAGAATCCATTATCATTCCTTCTGCTTTCTCATGGAAGGGCAGATAAGGTGTCAGGATTATTTTACAGAGGAAACAAAAAGCCCGAGGAGTAAGAAAGGGAGGGGGAAAAGGTCACTCTTTTTTTTTTTTTATATTATATTTTCCTGAACATATTTGTTTAAATGTTTTTTTTAACATCTTTATTGGAGTATAATTGCTTTACAATGGTGTGTTAGTTTCTGCTTTACAACAAAGTGAATCAGTTATACATATACATATGTTCCCATATCTCTTCCCTCTTGCACCTCCCTCCCTCCCTCCCTCTCTATCCCACCCCTCTAGGTGGTCACGAAGCACCGAGCTGATCTCCCTGTGCTATGCGGCTGCTTCCCACTAGCTATCCACCCTACGTTTGGTAGTGTATATATGTCCATGCCACTCTCTCACTTCGTCACAGCTTACCCTTCCCCCTCCCCATATCCTCAAGTCCACGCTCTAGTAGGTCTGTGTTTTATTCCCGTGCTACCCCTAGGCTCTTCATTTTTTTCTTAGATTCCATATATATGTGTTAGCATACGGTATTTGTTTTTCTCTTTCTGACTTACTTCACTCTGTATGACAGACTCCAGGTCCATCCCCCTCACTACAAATAACTCTCTTACTTGATAAATACCACTTGATGGAGGAGGAAAAAGGGAAGAGGAAAGGTGAAAACTGCCAATATTAGGTTGGCTAATCTAGAATTAACTGGGCAGAGCCCCAAACTAGCCTTGCTCTTTTTTTATTAGACACTTATTTTTAAGAGCAGTATTAGCATCACAGCAAAATTGATGGCAAAGTACAGAGATTTTCCATATCAACATCCGCCACCAGAGTAAGACATTTGTTACAATTGATGAACTTATGTAGACACATCATTTCATCCAAAGTCCACCGTTTACACTAAGGTTCACTCTTGGTTGTGTACATTCTATAGCAGTTGACGAATGTATAATGATGTATATCCACTGTTACAGTAACACATAGAGTAGCTTCACTGCATATGTGCGTTCCACCTATTCATTGCTCCTTCCCCCTGACCCCTGTCAACCCCTGAGCCCTTTTTTCCAGTTTGTTGAGGTATAATTGACATACAATATTGCATTAGTTTAAGATGATTTGATATATGTATATATTGTGAAACAACTACTACAATTAGTTCAGTTAACATCTGTTAACCACACATAGTTGAAATTTGTTTTTCTTGTGATGAGAATTTTTAAGATCTACTCTCTTAGCAACTTTCAAATGTAACATACAATGTTGTTAACTAACTACCATCACTATGCTGTACATTACATGGCCAGAACTTATTTATCTTTTAACTGGAAGTTTGTACCTTTTGACCACCTTCACATCCCCCCTGCTCCCGCCTCATCAACCCCCCACCTCTGGCAACCATTAATCTGTTGTGTTTCTGTGAGTTTGTGTGTGTTTTTTTTTTTTTTAGATTCCACATAAGTGGAATCATACACTATTTGTCTTTCTTTGCCTGACTTATTTCACTTAGCATAATGTTCTCAAGTTCCATCCATGCTGTCATAAATGGCAAGAGTTTTCCTTTTTTATGGCTGAATAATATTCCAATGTATATATTCCATTAATATTTCATTCCAATAATATTCCATTGTATGTAGTAAATATTCCATTTTCTTTATCCATTCATCCATTGATGGACGCTTAGATTGTTTCCATGTGTTAGCTATTTTAAATAATAATGCAACAAACATGGGAGTGCAGATACCTCTTTGAGATGGTGATTTCATTTCCTTCACATATATACCCAGAAGTGGGATTGCTGGATCATTTATAGTAGTTCTATTTTTAATTTTTTGAGGAATCTCCAAACTGTTTTCCATAGTGGCTGCACCACTTTACATGTCAGCCAACAGTGCACAAAGGTTCCCTTTTCTCTACATCCTCACCAGCACATCTTATCTGTTATCTTTTTGATGACAGCCATTCTGATGTCTCATTGTGGTTTATATTTGCATTTTCCTGATGATTAGTGATGTTGAACACCTTTTCATGTACCTGTTGGCCTTCTGTATGTCTTCTTTGGAAAAATGTCTATTCAGATCTTCTGTCCATTTTGTAATCATATTGTTTGGGTTTTTGCCATTAAGTTGTATGAGTTCTTTATATATTTTGAATATTAGCCCCTTATCAGATATATGATTTGCAAATATTTTCTCCCATTTAGTAGGTTGCTTTTTCATTTTGTTGGTGGTTTCCTTTGCTATTCAGATGCTTTTTAGTTTAATGTAGTCCCACTTGTTTATTTTTGCTTTTGTTACCTTTGCTATTGGTGTCAAATCCTCTGTCCATTTTTAAATTGGATTGTTGGTTATTTTGCTGTTGAGTTGTCTGAGTTCCTTATATATTTTGGATATTAATCCCTTATCAGTTATATGTTTTACAGATATGTTCTCCCATTCTAACCTCTGATCCTTTTACTCTCGCCATAGTTTTGCCTTTTCCAGAATGTCATATATTTGGAATCATACATTATGTAGCCTTTTCAGCCTGGCTTCTTTTACTTAGTCTATGCATTTACTGTTCCTCCTTATCTTTTCATGGCTTTGGTAGCGCATTTCTTTTTTAAATATTTCTTTTTAGAATATTATTATATTCTGTCATCTGGATGTCCCACAGTGTATTATGAATAAAGCTGCTGTAGACAGTGCAGGTTTTGTGTGGACGTAAGTTTTCAGCTCATTTGGGAACACACCAAGGAGCAGGATTGCTGGATCAGATGTTAAGATTATGTTTAGTTTTATAAGAAACCACCAAATAGTCTTTCAAAGTTGATGTACTATTTTGCATTCTCACCAACAATGAGAATTCCTGTTCCACATCCTTGCCAGTATTTGATGGTTGTTAGTGTTTTGAGTTTTGGGCATTCTCACAGGTGTATAATTGTATCTCATTGTTTTAATTTGCAATTTCTTAATGACATAATGTTGAGCATTGTTGCAATTGTTTATATGCCATCTCTATATCTTCTTTGGCTAAGTATCTGTTTAGATCTTTTGCCTGGTTTTTAATTGGGTCACTTATTTTCTTATTGTTGAGTTTTAAGTGTTCCTTGTATATTCTGGATAATAATCCTTTATAGCATAAGTTTTTTGGCAAATATTTTCTCTCAGTCTGTAGTTTGTTTTCTCATTCTCTTGACAGTGTCTTTTGCAGAGCAGAAGTATTTAATTTGATTTAGTTTTTTTTAAAGATTTTTTTTTTGATGTGGACCATTTTTAAAGTCTTTATTGAATTTGTTACAATACTGCATCTTTTTTTTATGTTTTGATTTTTTGGCCCTGAGGCATGTGGGATCTTAGCTCCCCAACCAGGGATCGAACCTGCACCCCCTGCTTTGGAAGGCAGAGTCTTAACCACTGGACCATCAGAGAAGTCCCAGTTTTTAATTTTAAAGGAGTCCAGCTTATCAATCATTTCTTTCATGGATTGAGCCTTTGGTGTTGTATCTAAAAAGTTGTCGCCATACCCAAGGTCATCTAGGTTTTCTTCTATGTTATTTGCTAGGAGTTTTATAGTTTTGCATTTTATGTCTAGGTCTATGATCCATTTTGAGTTCATTTTTGTGAAGGGTATAAGGCCTTTACTTTTTTTTGCATGTGGCTGTCCAGTTGTTCCAGCACCATTTGTTGAAAAGACCATCTTTTCTCCATTGTATTGCTTTTGCTCCTTTGTCAAAGATCTGTTGACTATAATTATGGGAGTCTACTTCTGGGCTCTCTATTCTGTTCCATTGATCTATTTTTCTATCTTCATCAATAGCACATTGTCTTGATTACTATAGTTTTATAGTAAGTCTTGAAGTAGCCCTTCTCTTTTTCATTAAGGACAAATTGAGGGGAGGTGGGGAAGTTGGATGCTAAAGTTTCACCTTTTATAAGATAAAGGCTAGGTTTGAATATTTGGCTTTAGGCATTTTGGCCAAGTTGGGTGTGCTGATAGAATCAAGTAGAAGTCTTTACCCAGTAATAGGCAGCATTCAGGTAATCAGGTAAGCCCCTTCATTTCCCTGGGTGGGGGGAAGCAAAGGGGTGAGAAATGCCATAGTTGGACTATTCAAGCTCCCATCACCAGAAAGAAGCGATGGAAGTGGAAAAGAAACTCCCCAATAATAGTACTGTTAAAACAACAGCAACACGAATGCTGATCGGCCAGCTTAAAACTAGAACCTGCAAGTACTTTGGAAGCACCCTGTGTGCCCCTACTTCATCTCCTGCCCTTTCTTCCCCTACAGAGATAACTACTGTCCTGACTTTTGTGTTAACTTATCCCTTTCTTTAGTTTTATCATTTATGATATATGTATGTATCCCTAAATTAAATATACATGTCTCATTGTTTTCTGGGTCCATGAAGTTGGATGGAAAAAAATTGCATCCATTTTTTCACTCACCTTTTTTCATGAGTTTCACTATTTTTTATTACTTGATTGCCTTCAATTATGAATGTAGGTAATAAAATATTTTTCTCAGAAGGGGTACGTGGGCTTCACTGGATGACCAAAGGCCCATGGCACATTCCTACTAGGGTATTTCCCTAGGAGTGGCATTGCTGGGAAACAGCAGATGCTCCATTCTGGCCCTTCTTGCCAGGAATCCTCATTTACTACAGAGCATGGACAATAATTTGAGGGACTCTTCTCAGTTCTCCAAAGGATGGCATATAACCAGTCCATTCTATTACATGGTAGGAGAGAAGTTGATTTGTTATCTATAGTGAATTCCTTAGGCATTAGGGCTTACTTCTCTCCTGGAACCACAGTGCTGGCATTCAATTCTTAGTTGGCTTACTGGGAGCTTCTTTTTTCCTGCACTGGTTATAATGGAGTCTGACTGATTGAGATTTATACCCTGCCTCTGCCGCTTACTAGGAATGTGACTTTGAGAGGTTACTTAATCCCACTCTGTCTCAGTGTACACACTGTAAAGTGATGGTGATATAGACATCGTGGGGTTCTTTGAAAATTAATTTGTGTAAAGTGTCTAGCACAGTTACTGGCTCAAGGTAGGATCACTAAGGGTTGTTTTCTTCCTAACCCCCATTCCATTGCCTATATTATAAGGAATCAGAGATACAGATGGTAAGATACAGTTAAATTTCCCTTCTTTCCTTTACCTTTTCCTTGAAATGCTAAGAGTTGGATTTTATACACACACACACACACACACACACATATATACGTATATATGTATATATGTATATATCTTAATTGAAAATTTAAAAAGTATATATTTTAATTGAAGTATAGTTGATTTACAATGTTGTGTTAATTTCTGCTGTACAGCAAAGTGATTCAGTTATACATATACAAACATCCTTTTTTATATACTTTTCCATTATGGTTTATCACAGCCTATTGAATATAGTTCCCTGGGCTAGGACCTTGTTGTTTATCCATCCTATATATATTAGTTTGCATGTGCTACACCCAAACTCCCACTCCATCCCTCCTTCACACCCCTTCTTCCTTGGCAACCACAGGTCTTTTGAGAGTTGTTTTTAATTTCATCTTTATTATTCCAATGCAATCGTGTTTGATTCTGGTCACCTCCATATTGCTATGACTTTCTTTAGTTCAGACTTTGCTTGGGCTTAGTGGAGGTGTCAGCACGAGTCACTGCAGCTCTAGAAAAGATGATGTGGAGGTCACATACCTTGTTCCTGGCCTTTTCCAAATCTGCTCCTTCAGTGTTTTATCACCCTGTCGTTCAGCCCTGCTCCACCACCTCTAAGTCCTCTTTAGTCTTTGAAGGAATCTTTCTCATTTTCCTTAGGTGGTTTGTGTGTGCCAGCTCATAGTATTAGTAATTTTGTATTTAATTTGTCTAGATTTGCTTGGTGTTTGCAAAGCTTGTGTAATTTCCTTAGGTAAGGATAATAGTTTACAACAGAATGATACCTCGCAATTTAAATAGCAGCTGTTGAGGGAAGGCAGACAGTTAACGAACTACTCTTTCTGTTCTTTTGCAAAAGAGCTATGCTGTGATGAAATGAATAATGTATTTTAGGGCATACCTGGATTTACTACTGTGGTTTGATTTACATGGACTAAGAAAAAAACCCTAGTTATTTGAATTTGTTTCCAAATGCAACACAAGTTAGATTCCTATGAGAGAATTTTGAAAGAATAACTATCTTCTTCCTAAGAGAGGGAAATTCTTATCTGTTAGTTCTTACAATGGCTATGGCCCATCACCTAATTCTGGGGAGGGGTGTCTCTTTTGCAAGGTGAGAATTTATATGTGTGTATCATTCATTTATTTCTAAAGTATTTAAGGAAGACTCTTTATGTGTTAGATACTTTAAAAAGTTAAAAAAATTTTTTTCCCCAGCTTTATGGAGGTTAATTGACTAATAAAATTATGTAGATTTAAAGTGTACAAGGTGAAGTTTTGATACATGTATATATTAGGTACTTTGATAGACACTGGAGATCTTAAAGTAATTAATACAGATACTGTTTCTGCCCTCGTGGTGCAAATGGCCATTGATGCCCAGAACATTTAAGTTTGACCTCTTGACTTTGGTCATAGGGAGTCGGATGTGGTCCCTAGAGGATTAATAGCTTGTCTGAAAAGCTGTATGTTTTGTAAATACTTCATTTTATATTTCCTTTGGGATTTAATAAGAAAAGTTAAAAGAAAATGTTGGCTCATTTCCTTTGCATTAAGGAGAATATAGACAAATCCCTCTTAACGTCCATGTGCCCATTTCAAAAGGGGAAGCCATAGACCATTGAGAGATGGGCATGTGAGTTGTAGCAGGTGAAATACCTTGGTGGCAAATGAAACTCAGTAGGGTAGTCAGGCTACTGAATCAGGTGCCATGTCCTACCTGGGGCTTCTCTTTCTGTGTCTCATCTGTAGACATGGACATTCTCTTTCCTAATAAGAGGCTTCATACTCTGGACTTGTACAAGTCTTTTAACAGAAACATTGCAAAGTTGGAATTTTTTAGAGCCATTTTGGCTCAGTGTTATGGGGAAAGGCTAGTGTTAAGGTGGGGAATCCTTTTTTCTTCCTTAAGGGATATTAATCCTCACAAAATTAATCAAGTAAAGGCCAATTGCAAGGCAAAAGCAAACAACAAAGAGGGCAGGGCTAACATTAATAATCATCTATTATGTACTAGGTAGTATTTGGTTATTTCTCAGTTTTCTTGTTCCACTAATCTTTTAACACTGAGAAAAGGAGACATCAGTGTATATTAAATGGATACTTAAAATATGCTTTTATTTACTCTGTCTAGTTAAGGAAGAGAGATGAGAAGGGGGGATGGAGGGTGGGAGTGGTGGGAGGGAAGACAGGATGAGGAAGAGATGGCCCCAGGTGACAGGAGAGATGGAGATGGAAGAGCCAGCCATGTGGAGGGGAGAGGAGGCAGGAGGAGAGGTACTCACCCTGGACTCTTAATTTGGGTAGTTTTTTTAGAATCAAATATTGTTGACTATTATTGTTCTTTGGAACCCTAACTAAGGCATAAGCAATTATTCTTAACGCTTCGAGAGCTATCTTTGACTTTCTACAGATTCTCAATAGGAGAGTCATAGCAGTCATCTCCTATCCTTACTTCCCATCTTCTACATCCTGAAGAGGGTGTTTTTCTAAGGGTTCTGTCTCAAGCATCCTCACAACATAGGGTACTTCCTGAGAGTACAATAAAATCAAAACAGAGATGAATGTGAATCAGAGAGAGAAAGGAGAAGAGTTGAGTTAAATAACTGTTTTCATGTATTTGAAAAGTTATGCAAATATGAAAACTAACTGGTCATTATCTCAACTGAGGATGTAATAGGAGAAACAGGCTTAAGCATTCTGAGGAACTTCGCATAGACAAGAAAAGCTTTATTACTAACCAAGAGGCCCGTTGAAATTAAGATGGGTTTCTAGATGTCTCAAGTGAAATCTTTAAAAGTTTTTTTAAAAAGGAGATTGTTCTCTCCTGAAGGCTTGTTATTAATCCTGCATATGCATTTGACCTCTCATGACTGTTTAAAAGGTAAACTGAGGGACATTAACATTTTTGAAGAGTTTTGTGAGCAAACATCAATTCTAATCGGACAGTGCCAAATCGAAAGTGGTTAGGAGCGCTCCAAAAACAGGAGCTAGGGCCAAGGTTTTTATAGAGAAGATGCAGAAGTAAAGCAAAGCAATTGTTTGATTGGTTATAGCTTAATCAGTTGCCTTGGGAAAGCCTAGTTGGCTGTTTATGAAGGGTTGTTCTTAAGTTTCACTTTCTCAGATTTGAGTCCATTGATTCTGGCGTAGGTTTTGGTTTGCTTACTTAGGCTACCAAGGCGTTAGACGCCCCCTTATCTGATGGCCTCCTGTTTAAATACTTTAACAACACTATACACACACAGTTCTATAATTCTGTGGGTTTGGTCATGTGGTAAAAATAATTTTACGGGTGGGTTTAAACTTGTGTTGTTCAGTGGTGTTTGTTTAGGACCATTAAAGCTTCTGGTACAAAATGATGCTTTCTGACAGTTCAAGCTCAGCTGATTTGGGTTGAGGGGAGGGTATTGTTGGAAGGTATAGAGAAGTGAAGCTATGTCACCACCACTTTTGCTTCATGGCTACAACACTGACTCTAGTCGTGTGAGATGAGTCTTGATGATGCCACTGTGACTGTAGGACTATCCCCTTAGATGTGGGCATCCATTGCTTTGAACTCTAGGGCAGTGGTCTTTCAGCTTTTTTGATCATATGCCCCATCAGAAACAAAGTGGGACTAGATATATGTTTACTTATAAATTATATGGGTATTACTGTAATACTGAGTAGTATACATTATTGAACATATACAAAAATACATTTAAAAATAGGGAATACATATGAATACAAATTCAGTTTCAAGCATTTTCTTCCACGCCCTAGTAGACCGTTCAGAAACTCCCTGAGAATGTGCATATCTTTGGGGGAACCTACTGCACTGTTATTTTTGCCATTACGATGACTCAGCTGTTTTCATTGCCTGAGTGGCGTTAACTAGCTACCCGATCCTGGGCAGATATCCTCACTTAACTCTTGTGTGAATTTGGGGGTAATTGTAGCAATCTCATGGAATTGCACTAAGGCATCTCAGGTTGTTAGCAGTGTCTGAAATGTCAGCTACTTTTCCTGATGCCGTTTCTCTCTATCTCACCTCTTCTGTTCATTCGTGATATGCACTTCCTTCTCTTCTGCCTTGGGATATTAGCTTCCTAGTTTCACTCTGTGTGTTTCTGCTGACTTTCCCCTGAGTCTCGTGTACAGAGAGAGAGGATCTGTTTAGGCTAATTTGTTATAATGATGTGTCCAAGTTTACGAGTCAATCCTGGTTGTTATCCGTTGTCCCAGTGTCATTACAGTGGTTCTTTTAACTTTTAAAGGTGTCCTGGTTTAGAATAAAGGACATGGTCCCCCTATTAATCAGTCACTAGCAAGTATAGAGGACCTCTATGGGGGCAGACCTCTTTAATGAAGGTCACCTCCTTGGCACTGCACAGCCGAGAGATGGTGACCTTCTGATGAGCTGTTAGTCTCTAGTTTATCCCATCTGTTACCAGAAGAGAGGGGCCTCATGACGTACTACTCAGATTGCAGAATGAAAATCAAGAATATATTGGGTACTGAACTTGGAAGTCTACATCTGCGACCTGAAGCTTGACGTCATGGTGAACGTCTTCTAAACTGAGAAAAAGTTCTTTCAATTTGGAATGAAATGGGCTGCTATTATGTAAGGTTACCTTCAAATTCATAACAGGAGTTAGAAATAGGTCTTCTTGTTCTTCCTCAGGCTCTCAAGGAGGAGTAGAATAATTTATTCTTCTCCTAATGGTTTACTCAAGACTTTTACTCCTTGTCTTGTGGGTTTGTTTGTTTGTTTTTCCCAGTTCTGGCTCCATGCTTCACCCCTGTTGGACACTCAGCAAATATTAATTACCAATTGTGAAGGTTATTCTCACAGTGCTGGGGGAAAAAAACCATACGTTATTAGTAAATCATGCATGTCCTTTTCACTTTCAGATAATCCTGTAACTGTGTCCCTGAGACATAGTATTTAAAGTTACTAGATTATTTAGGGAATCATAGGTAGAGGACTGACGTCATAAGAGAGAAAAAGAGTTTTTGAGTATTTATTTTGACATTAGTGACATTTATGGGAATTGATCACATAAGTAACTAATGAACAAGTTAACTTTTGCATTACCCGAGATCTATAGGCTTGGTTTCCTAAAATGAACGTAATATTTGGTTGTGATCCTTAGAGTGGAAATGTTAACAACCCTTACACAAGACTTGAAAACAAAAGTCTTTGTTTCCTCTCATAGAATCAGGAGCATGTGGTGAACGTAGTGGAACATATCAGCATTTCGTTGTTTCTCCAGGAATAAAAAAAAAAACAGGGTTTGAAACTGTATGATGAGTACACTTAGAAATTCAGTTATGACTTTAATGTGGCTACAATTCAGATTTTTCCACAAATGCTTGACATTTTACATTGTAGACTAAGCAGTGACTTTCCCCTTAGAAATTTATATGAGTAATATGTCTGAATGATGGCTGCTTTGGGTAACAGTCTATTTTTAATTTTCTGACCTGGACGTTTACAAGTCAGTGCCAACCTTCGTGAGTTCAGTTTTGTCCTTTAGTTTCCATATTAGACTTACTGAAGAGTAGGAATGATAACCCATAAGAACTTAGTAGGGAATCCAGACAATACTTTTGGAGAAAGGCTGCAGGTATTTGAGTACTGTATGGTACCACACAGTCAAATCCCAGTAATGAATTTCACTTGTTTTAGTCATTCAACACGTATCTAAAGGTATAGATTTCCTTAGGTTTTGCTCTTTTCCCTTCTCAATTCTTTTACTTCCATTTTAAAATTTCATTTATTCTTGTGGTATAAATTGCCATCTTTGTGCTGAAGGACTTTAAAATTTATATTTCATGTTCCTTATAATTTTCTTCTCTAGTGACTCATCACCCATGGGTTTCCTGAAGGAAGTGGTATTTTAGAATCCTATCTACTTTTTCACAATTTAAAAACAAATTTATTTAAATATCAAGAAATGATCACTGTAATTCCCATTGAGACTAAAAGGTGCAGATGTAGAGAATGGACATGAGGACATGGGGAGGGGGAAGGGTAAGCTGGGACGAAGTGAGAGAGTGGCATGGACATATATACACCACCAAATGTAAAAGCGATAGCTCGTGGGAAGGAGCCGCATAGCACAGGGAGATCAGCTCGGGGCTTTGTGACCACCTAGAGGGGTGGCATAGGGAGGGTGGGAGGGAGATGCAAGAGGGAGGAGATATGGGGACCTAGGTATATGTATAGCTGATTCACTTTGTTATACAGCAGAAACTAACATACCATTGTAAAGCAATTATACTCCAATAAAGATTAAAAAAAAATACTAAAAGGAAGGTCTAATCTCATGTGGAAAATGGGACACCCAGTGGACACGTTCTGCAGACAACTGGGAAAGCATGGCACTGAACCTTTGTGAGAGGATGGGTTAGAGATACATGTTTGACATTCAGGGAGGAGCAATTGTAAAAACAGTGAGAAAGAATGAATTTTTTTTTTTTTTGGTAATATTATATTAGTTGAGTGTTAACAAAATTAGTTAGGGAAGCCTTCCAGGAGAAAGTGATTCTTCAGGGTTTTGAAGTTAGAAGGGACTTGACTTGGTGGGAAGTTGATAAGCCGAATTTTTTTGTTTTTAATTTGGCCACGCCACGTGGCATGTGGGATCTTAGTTCCCCGACCAGGGATCAAACCCAGACTCCCTGCAGTGGAAGCATGGAGTCCTAACCACTGGACCGCCAGAGAAGTCCCTAGGCTGAATTATTTAGATGATAAAACAACACACATAGATCTCTTAGGAAGGAAAAACAAGCTATGGGTTTGGGGCAGGGAATTTTTTTTTGTTTTGTTTTGGTCTGAAAAAGGGAATCTGTTGAACAATAATGAGAAAAGGTTAATGAAGTAATGATATGAGATAGGTGACTTGGTGGAGGACACTCAAGATGAGGTAAATAAATTTGCATTTGATGCAGGAGAATTCTTAAACAGGAAACTATGTTAAAAAGCAGTGTTGGAAGAAATTGACCCAATGGCCTCGAGACTGGATTGGAAGGGAAGATATTCGTGATGGAGACTCAAGCAAGGACATAGTTACCGTTGTCTTGCTGAGAGGTGACGAGCTGTGAGTTTTGGTGAAGTTGTGCCAATAAAGAATGGTAGCTGTAAAAATAGAACGAGAGACATATCAGGAAAACCGTATGGAATTCGATTAGACAAACATTTATATTTGAATGTGTAATATTAAGACGAGAGGAGTTGAAGATGTTTTTAGTCATACATTATGTTTGAGCTGTATGAAATTACCAATATTTGAGTTTTTAAACCTACCAAAGTAGTAGTTTTATATGATTCCTTGTTATACACACCTGTTTGATGATAACTACTCTCAAAAATGGATAATGGCATCAATAAGGAGCCAAGAATTGCAAGGGTAACAATGCTACCAATTAAGTGAGCACAGAGATTTTAAGTGATGGTGGGTATTTTCAGAGCTCTGAGCTGGGAGCTAAGTAAATTGTAGAATTGAGAACAAAATAAATAAATAAAGGCAGATTTCATGAATAATTTTTCTTTGAAATTTTAAACATGTTCCTATTTAGGTACTAAAAGTCCAGATAAAAGAATATGGCCTTTGAAACTGGACTAAGTAGTCCTTAACCAGTGTAGAGAAACTTTGGAAGATTGATTACCTCTTCAGACAGCTTTACCCTGACCTGGGCAATTGCTCACTTTTGATTTATTTGGATATTTAGCAAGAAAAAGGATTTTTGTGAATTTGAAAGGGAGTCTGGAAGCATGTTTGTCTCACTTTTACAGTCATTCTTATGTAGCTAGTAACAGAATTAGGCTCAATTAAGCAACTAAACAAAACAACACTCTTACGCGCGCACACACATACACACACACAAATGATAAGAGAACACTTGAAATCTTTGGAGGAAAAGGCGTGTATACGCAATAGTGCCCTGTTTTGAAATACCCACTTTGACTGAATTACTTTGATAATCCTCTACTTCTCTTTATGCGGATCTTATTAGTGAGTATAAATTAGTCATAAGTGGTCCACATGTACTTCACTAATAAAGAAAACAGTGTCGGGCTTCTCTGGTGGCGCAGTGGTTGAGAGTCCGCCTGCCGATGCAGGGGACACGGGTTCGTGCCCCGGTCCGGGAAGATCCCACATAACGCGGAGTGGCTGGGCCCGCGAGCCGTGGTCACTGAGCCTGCGCGTCCGGAGCCTGTGCTCCGCAACGGGAGAGGCCACAACAGTGAGAGGCCCGCGTACCGCAAAAAAAAAAAAAGAAAACAGTGTTGCCAGATTAAATTAGTGATGCTCTCAGCAAACCAGGGGTGATGTGAGCCTCTGGATGAAATCTCCCATAGACTCCTTTGAAAAAGACGTGAGTCATCAGACCTGATCTCCCAGGAGTCAGGCCACACCAAGTAGGACCGAGCAGTAGCGGAGGAAAGAAGTGTTCACGGTTTAGAGTGGCAAATTGTCAGGTTGTTTCTGCTCATTTTCTATTCAGACTCACGCCCAGTGCTCCCTGCACAACACAGAGAACACTAGCCCTGTCTTCTCTAGCTCAGTAAATGTGGGACACGGGGCGAAATAGAATGGGCTCGTTCTCTGGGTGGCCTCCATTTGCATGCAGATTTTACTGGGTCTTCAAAGAAGCAGCTCATGAAAAGCCATGCAAGAACGTGTATGCGTGTGTGTGTGTGGTGTGCGTGTGTTGTGTGGTTTGCAGGAATGTTACATTTCGAGCTGTTTGTGCTCCCTTGGGGTAAATGGGGTGAGATGTTTTATATTTAATCCCACTCTGTGTCCCCCTGGTTAGGTGCTGTTGGGTTATTCAAAAGAAGTTTAACGCTCAGTCTCTGAATTTGAGGGAGTTGGGAGGTCAGTTGGGGGAGATAAGCCTCTTTGTATAAAATAAGGAACAACAAAACCGTTTATAATCATCGTTGGATAGTTAAGTATTGGAGGGATCTGAGAAGGGGATTTCTTATGAGTTGCTGTAGTCAGGATAGCTTCTGGGAAGAATGAAGTTTATGTTTTAGAATTAAATTTCAGTTAAATTGGTACTTATTGAACATGTGCTATGCCAGTCTCTGTTCTCAGTAAGGACTAAAATTTGAGTTATGAATAACCACTCTGGTGTAATTCTCTTTGTATACATTAGGTAGAGCCACTTTTTGAGAATTGTGTTACACAAAATAACATTATGACAAGCACATTTCTCTCTCTCTCTTTGAAACCAAACGTTTCTTAATTTTTGTGTGGTGAAATTGTGATTCCCCTATAGACTTCTCTAAGTGAGGATTTTGTTAAGGCATTTCTTCTCCTTTCTTGAGACGGTGGCTATGGGAAGGAGTTCAAGGGCGCCGCAAACCGTGTGAGTCAGCTTTCTCGCTAGCAGTTGTTCTAACAAGCTGATAGTTCAACGTTACCGTTTGGACTATCGAAAAATAATCCTGTACCACTTACCGTATTGTTAGAGCGTCCAGAATTTATGCCTCAAATAAGCTTTTATGTCTGTGGCTCAGAGGGTTGCTGCTGTCCTTTGCCTGGCTTCAGTCACAGAGAATGGGAACATCACTACGTGTCATCATTAGAAGTGCAATCCAAACCGCGCCTCTGCTGGACCAGCTTGCACTTAGCGAAGTCACAGCTGCTTTATATCTGTGTTTGTTCAAGGATAAAAGGCAAAAGCACCGGGTCTCTTTTCTGTTACCATGTTTTCATCTGGCAGGCGAGGAGCACGGGAGGTCTGTTGTTCGCCGTTCCTGCATCACATCAAAGCCTGCCCGTTGCGGCAAAGCTACAACTAACCTGTGGGCAGGATGGGCCTCCGTGACCTGTGAGAACATTTATGATACTGCTACCTGGGAAGGATCTCTCACTTTCACAAAAACATTTTAGCTGAAAAAAGTGGCACCTGCCATCATTTGCCTAACTTTTTAACAGAGAACTTCTCCGGGCAATCTCTAAATGAATAATAACATTTTGCCTGCAAATTTATTTCCTCTCTGCTCACATTTTCCTTTTCAAAGATCATAGCAACCACTTTCAGGAAAGGACAACACATTTCTTTGTGCTTTTCTTGTTTTTGCTTTACTTTTTAGGCATATCATGTGTAGGATCCAGTTAAATTGCAGGCTCCTGTGGTTGTGCCTTATGTCTTTCGTTTATGGTCCAATTAATCCATACTTATGATAAAAGAATTCAGATTGTACCAAAGGTTGTGGGATTTTATTCCACATCCAGGGATTAATATCACTAATTTTTATTCATTTCTTTCACTCCTTTATTCATGGGTGTGTGTCCATTTATTCAGGAAACATTCATTGAGCACCTACTCAGTGCCAGGCATTTATCGGGTGGTGACATGCTAGGTGGAAAAATAAAGCAGGGCAGCCCAGAATGCAGGCTGGAAAAGGGGTGCTATTTTTACAGTGCCGGGGGAGGCCTCACTGAAATTTAAGCAGAGGCCTAAGGTAGGGGTCAGAGTTGTCCATGCAGAAATTCTGGGGAAAAGGCAAAGGCAGAGGGGAGCAGCAAGGTCGAAGGCTCTGAGGTGGAGGTGTCCTGGTTAAGTGCCAGCAGTAGCAAGCAGGTAGGGTGGCTGGCGGGGACCTCGGGAGTGGCCTGGGGGGTAGCAGGTGAAGTCAGGACGGTCCTTGGGGATGGTGGAGGTGAAGGACTGGAGCCACTGGGGGGTTTTGAGCAGAGGCTGTGGGGCCTGACTTGTGTTTCAGTGGATTCACTCCCTCTGCCTCATGGAGACTCAACAGTCAGAGGGGCAGAAAGAGGGAGGTTTGTTAGGAAGGTGTTGCTGTAGCCAGGAGAGAGATTGTGGTGATTTGGATCAGATCGATGAGTTGGTAAGAAAGCAGATTCTAGATATATTTTAAAGGTAAAACCTATACTGTAGGTTTCTTTTTGTTTTGTTTACGGTTTCCTTTGCTGTGCAAAAACTTTTAAGTTTAATTAGGTCCCATTTGTCTGTTTTTGTTTTTACTTCCATTACTCTAGGAGACGGATCCAAATGGATATTGCTGCAGTTTATGTGAAAGGGTGTTCTGCCTATGTTTCCCTCTGGGAGTTTTATAGTATCTGGTCTTACATTTAGGTATTTAATCGACTTTGGGTTTCTTTTTGTGTATGGTGTTAGAGAATGAAATAATGCCACTTGCAGCAACAGGGATGGACCTAGAGATTATCATGCTAAGCAAAGTAAGTCAGACAGAAAGACAAATATCATATGACATTGCTTATGAGTAGAATATAAAAGATGATACAAATGAATTGATATACAAAACAGAAATAGACCCACAGACATAGAAAACAAATTTATGGTTACTAAAGGGAAAGGCGGGGAGGGATAAATTAGGAGTTTGAGATTAACACACAACACACTACTATGTATAAAAGAGCTAACCAACAAGGACCTACCGTATAGCACAGGGAACTCTACTCAATATTTTGTAATTACATATAAGGGAAAAGAATCTGGAAAAGAATAGATGTATCAATATATATATATATGCTAACTGAATCACTTTGCTGTACACCTGAAACTGACACAACGTCATAAATCAGCTATACTTCAACAACAACAAAAATAAATTAAAAAATAAAATTGTATCTATTCCAGTTGGTTAAAAAAAAAGAGAACCTATAGGCGTTTTATTATTTTGGACGTGAGGTAAAAGAGATGGGAGTCAAAGATGGCTCTAGGGTTTTAATTTTTTTATTATTATTTTTTTGGGTTTTTTTAATCCTTGGTTTTTTTTTTTAACCATCTTTATTGGAGTATAACTGCTTTACAATGGTGTGTTAGTTTCTGCTTTATAACAAAGTGCATCAGTTATACGTATACATATGTCCCCATATCTCTTCCCTCTTGCGTCTGCCTCCCTCCCACCCTCCCTATCCCACCCCTCTAGGTGGTCACAAAGCACCGAGCTGATCTCCCTTGCTATGCGGCTGCTTCCCACTAGCTACCTATTTTACGTTTGGTAGTGTATATATGTCCATGCCACTCTCTCACTTTGTCCCAGCTTACCCTTCCCCCTCTCTGTATCCTCAAGTTCATTCCCTAGTAAGTCTGTGTCTTTATTCCCGTCTTGCCCCTAGGTTCTTCATGACAATTTTTTTTTTTTAGCTTCCATATATATGTGTTAGCATATGGTATTTGTTTTTCTCTTTCTGACTTACTTCACTCTGTATGACAGACTCTAGGTCCATCCACCTCACTACAAATAACTCAATTTCGTTTCTTATTATGGCTGAGTAATATTCCATTGTATATATATGCCACATCTTCTTTATCCATTCATCTGTTGATGGACACTTAGGTTGCTTTCATTTCCTGGCTATTTTAAATAGAGCTGTAATGAAAATTTCGGTACATGACTCTTTTTGAATTACGGTTTTCTCAGGGTATATGCCCAGTAGTGGGATTGCTGGGTCATATGGTAGTTCTATTTGTAGTTTTTTAAGGAACCTCCATACTGTTCTCCATAGTGGCTGTATCAATCTACATTCCGACAAACAGTGCAAGAGGGTTCCCTTTTTTCCACACCCTCTCCAACATTTACTGTTTGTAGATTTTTTGATGATGGCCATTCTGACTGGTGTGAGATGATATCTCATTGTAGTTTCGATCTGCATTTCTCTAATGATTAATGATGTTGAGCATTCTTTCATGTGTTTGTTGGCAATCTGTTCATCTTCTTTGGAGAGATGTCTTTTTAGGTCTTCTGCCCAGTTTTGGATTGGGTTGTTTGTTTTTTTGATATTGAGCTGCATGAGCTGCTTGTAAATTTTGGAGATTAATCCTCTGTCAGTTGCTTCATTTGCAACTATTTTCTCCCATTCTGAGGGTTGTCTTTTGGTCTTGTTTATGGTATCCTTTGCTGTGCAAAAGCTTTTAAGTTTCATTAGGTCCCATTTGTTTATTTTTGTTTTTATTTCCATTTCTCTAGGAGGCGGGTCAAAAAGGATCTTGCTGTGATTTATGTCATAGAGTGTTCTGCCTATGTTTTCCTCTAAGAGTTTGATAGTGTCTGGCCTTACATGTAGGTCTTTAACCCATTGTGA
>NC_041219.1:73991468-73992256 GCF_002837175.3 Physeter macrocephalus | reverse complement strand
GTCTTTTGTCTCCTTAGGTTGGTTTATTCCTAGATATTTTATTCTTTTTGTTGCCGTGGTAAATGGGAGTGTTTTCTTAATTTCACTCTCAGATTTTTCATCATTAGTGTATAGGAATGCTAGAGATTTCTGTGCATTAATTTTGTATCCTGCTACTTTACCAAATTCATTGATTAGCTCTAGTAGTTTTCTGGTAGCATCTTTAGGATTCTCTATGTATAGTATCATGTCATCTGCAAACAGAGATAGCTTTACTTCTTCTTTTCTGATTTGGACTCCTTTTATTTCTTTTTCTTCTCTGATTGCTGTGGCTAAAACTTCCAAAACTATGTTGAATAATAGTGGTGAGAGTGGGCAACGTTGTCTTGTTCCTGATCTCAGTGGAAATGTTTTCAGTTTTTCATCATTGAGGATGATGTTGGCTGTGGGTTTTGTCATATATGGCCTTTATTATGTTGAGGTAAGTTCCCTCTATGACCACTTTCTGGAGGGTTTTTGTCATAAATGGGTGTTGAATTTTGTCAAAGGCTTTCTCTGCATCTATTGAGATGATCATATGGTTTTTCTCCTTCAGTTTGTTAATATGGTGTATCACATTGATTGATTTGTGTATATTGAAGAATCCCTGCATTCCTGGGATAAACCCCACTTGATCATGGTGTATGATCCTTTCAATGTGCTGTTGGATTCTGTCTGCTAGTATTTTGTTGAGAATTTTTGCATCTATGTTCATCAGTGATATTGGCCTGTAGTTTTCTCTCTTTGTGACATCTTTGTCTGGTTTTGGT
>NC_041219.1:73990881-73991383 GCF_002837175.3 Physeter macrocephalus | reverse complement strand
GTAATCTCTCATGATCCTTTGTATTTCTGCAGTGTCAGTTGTTACTTCTCCTTCATTTCTAATTCTAATGATTTGAGTCCTCTCCCTCTTTTTCTTGATGAGTCTGGCTAATGGTTTCTCAGTTTCGTTTATCTTCTCAAAGAACCAGCTTTCAGTTTAATTGATCTTTGCTATCGTTTCCTTCATTTCTTTTTCATTTATTTCTGATCTGATATTTATGATTTCTTTCCTTCTGCTAACTTTGGGGTTTTTTGTTCTTCTCTCGCTAATTGCTTTAGGTGTAAAGTTAGGTTGTTTATTTGAGTTGCTTCTTGTTTCTTCAGGTAGGATTCTATTGCTATAAACTTCCCTCTTAGAACTGCTTTTGCTGCATCCCATAGATTTTGGGTCATCGTGTTTTCACTGTCATTTGTTTCTAAGTATTTTTGATTTCCTCTTTGATTTCTTCAGTGATCTCTTGGTTATTAAGTAGTGTATTGTTTAGCCTCCATGTGTTTGTATT
>NC_041219.1:73989648-73990467 GCF_002837175.3 Physeter macrocephalus | reverse complement strand
ATCCTCCCAGACCGGGGCGCGAACCCGGTTCCCCTGCATCGGCAGGCGGACGCGCAACCACTGCGCCACCAGGGAAGCCCCAGCTTTCTTTTGATTTACATTTGCATGGAATATCTTTTTCCATCCCCTCACTTTCAGTCTGTATGTGTGTGTAGGTCTGAAGTGGGTCTCTTGTAGACAGCATATATATGGGTCTTGTTTTTGTATCCATTCAGCCAGTCTATGTCTTTTGGCGGGAGCATTTAATCCATTTACATTTAAGGTAATTATCAATATGTATGTTCCTATGACCATTTTCTTAATTGTTTTGGGTTTGTTATTGGAGGTGTTTTCCTTCTCTTGTGTTTCCTGCCTAGAGAAGTTCCTTTAGCATTTGTTGCAATGCTGGTTTGGTGGTGCTGAATTCTCTTAGCTTTTGCTTGTCTGTAAAGGTTTTAATTTCTCCATCAAATCTGAATGAGATCCTTGTTGGGTAGAGTTATTTTGGTTGTAGGTTTTTCTCCTCCATCACTTTAAATATGTCCTGCCACTCCCTTCTGGCTTGCAGAGTTCCTGCGGAAAGATCAGCTGTTAACCTTACTGGGATTCCCTTGTGTGTTATTTGTTGTTTTTCCCATGCTGCTTTTAATATTTTTTCTTTGTATTTAATTTTTGATAGTTTGATTAATATGTGTCTTGGCGTGTTTCTCCTTGGATTTATCCCGTATGGGACTCTCTGTGCTTCCTGGACTTGATTAACTAGTTCCTTTCCCATATTAGGGAAGTTTTCCACTGTAATCTCTTCAAATATTTTCTCCGTCCCTTTCTTTTTCTCTTCTT
>NC_041219.1:73989141-73989561 GCF_002837175.3 Physeter macrocephalus | reverse complement strand
TCTGCATTAGTTATTTCCACTATTTTATCTTCCAGGTCACTTAGCCATTCTTCTGCCTCAGTTATTCTGGTATTGATCCCTTGTAGAGAATTTTTTATTTCATTTACTGTGTTGTTCATCACTTTTTGTTTGCTCTTTAGTTCTTCTTGGTCCTTGTTAAATGTTTCTTGTATTTTCTCCATTCTATTTCCAAGATTTGGATCATCTTTACTATCATTATTCTGAATTCTCTTTCAGGTAGACTGCCTATTTCCTCTTCATTTGCTGGGTCTGGTGGGTTTTTGCCTTGCTCTTTCATCTGCTGAGTGTTTCTCTGTCTTCTCATTTTGCTTAACTTACTGTGTTTGGGGTCTCCTTTTCGCAGGCTGCAGGTTCATAGTTCCCATTGTTTTTGGTGTCTGTCCCCAGTGGCTAAGGTTG
>NC_041219.1:73980010-73981609 GCF_002837175.3 Physeter macrocephalus | reverse complement strand
GTTTCTTGTATTTTCTCCATTCTATTTCCAAGATTTGGATCATCTTTACTATCATTATTCTGAATTCTCTTTCAGGTAGACTGCCTATTTCCTCTTCATTTGCTGGGTCTGGTGGGTTTTTGCCTTGCTCTTTCATCTGCTGAGTGTTTCTCTGTCTTCTCATTTTGCTTAACTTACTGTGTTTGGGGTCTCCTTTTCGCAGGCTGCAGGTTCATAGTTCCCATTGTTTTTGGTGTCTGTCCCCAGTGGCTAAGGTTGGTTCAGTGGGTTGTGAAGGCTTCCTGGTGGAGGGGACTAGTGCCTGTGTCCTGGTGGATGAGGCTGGATCTTGTCTTTCTGGTGGGCAGATCCACGTCTGCTGGTGTGTTTTGGGGTGTATGTGGTCTTATGATTTTAAGCAGCCTCTCTGCTAATGGATGGTGTTGTATTCTTGTCTTGGTAGTTGTTTGGCATAGGTGTCCTGCACTGTAGCTTGCTGGTCGTTGAGTGAACCTGGGTCTTGGCGTTCAGATGGAGATCTCTCGGAGATTTTCACTGTTTGATATTATGTGGAGCTGGGAGGTCTTTTGTGGACCAGTGTCCTGAACTTGGCTCTCCCACCTCAGAGGCATAATCCCCACAAATGGACAGACCAAACCCTAGGACAAATGGTAAAAGCAAAGCTATACAGACAAAACCACACACATAGCCCTGACGTCTGGCTAGAGCACCAAGAGCCTGTCATCCACATGGGTCAGAATAAAAGGGAGAAAAAAAAGAATGAAAGAAAGAGGAAGACAAAATAAAATAAAGTTATTAAAATTAAAAAATAATTATTAAAATTTTTTTAAGTAATAAAAAAATAAAGAAGTAAAAAAAAAGAAAGAAAGAAGAGAGCAACCAAACCAAAAAACAAATCCACCAATGATAACAAGTGCTAAAAACTATACTAAAAAAAAAATCCCCACAAATGGACAGACCAAACCCTAGGACAAATGGTAAAAGCAAAGCTATACAGACAAAACCACACACAGAAGCATACACATACACACTCCAAAAAGAGAAAAAGGGAGAAAAAAAATATCATTGCTCCCAAAGTCCACCTCCTCAATTTGGGATGATTCGTTGTCTATTCAGGTATTCCACAGGTGCAGGTACATCAAGTTGATTATGGAGATTTAATCCGCTGCTCCTGAGGCTCCTGGGAGAGATTTCCCTTCCTCTTCTTTGTTCGCACAGCTCCCGGGCTTCAGCCTTGGATTTGGCCCCGCCTCTGCATATAGGTCGCCTGAGGGCATCTGTTCTTCGCGCTGACAGGATGGGGTTAAAGGAGCAGCTGATTCGGGGGCTCTGGCTCGCTCAGGCCGGGGGGAGAGGGGGTACGGATGCGGGGCGAGCCTGTGGCAGCAGAGGCCGGCATGACGTTGCACCAGCCTGAGGCACCGTGTGTTCTCCTGGGGAAGTTGTCCCTGGATCCCGGGACCCTGGCAGTGGCGGGCTGCACAGGCTCCCGGGAGGCCACGTGTGGTTAGTGCCCTGTGCTCGCACACAGGCTTCTTGGTGGCGGCAGCAGCAGCCTTAGCGTCTCATTCCCGTCTCTGGGGTCCGTGCTGGTAGCGG
>NC_041219.1:73965145-73979923 GCF_002837175.3 Physeter macrocephalus | reverse complement strand
CAGACTTCTCCCGGACTCCCTCCCGGCTAGCCGTGGTGCACTAACCCCTTCAGGCTGTGTGCACGCCGCCAACCTCAGTCCGCTCCCTGCGATCCGACCTCCAAAGCCCGAGCCTGAGCTCCCAGCCCCCGCCCATCCCAGCGGGTGAGCAGACAAGCCTCTCGGGCTGGTGAGTGCTGGTCGGCACCGATCTTCTGTGCGGGAATCTCTCCGCTTTGCCCTCCACACCCCTGTTGCTGCGCTCTCCTCCGTGGCGCTGAAGCTTCTCCCCTCCGCCACCCACAGTCTCTGCCTGCAAAGGGGCTTCTAGTGTGTGGAAACCTTTCCTCCTTCACAGCCAGACCTTTTCCCGGACTCCCTCCCGGCTAGCCGTGGTGCACTAACCCCTTCAGGCTGTGTGCACGCCACCAACCTCAGTCCGCTCCCTGCGATCCGACCTCCAAAGCCCGAGCCTGAGCTCCCAGCCCCCGCCCGCCCCAGCGGGTGAGCAGACAAGCCTCTCAGGCTGGTGAATGCTGGTCGGCACCGATCTTCTGTGCGGGAATCTCTCCGCTTTGCCCTCCGCACCCCTGTTGCTGCGCTCTCCTCCGTGGCGGTGGGATTTACAAGCCACAGTGTTATGGATTGCAAAAAGATTGTTTTTCTGCAAAAAGTTATCTGCTGAAATTCTTAAGTTACATTCAATAAAACACATAAATGTTTAGTGTAAGCCTAAGTGTATCAAGTGTAAATATGATAAATTTCTACATATATATATGTTTATTCATGTAACTACCATCTAGATCAAAGAGTGTTATATAAACTATTTCAGCCTGCCCCACATGTAGGTGTATTTCTGATGTATTTGTGGGGAGCAAAGTGATCTCCACGTCTTACTCCTCTGCCATCTTGAAGCTGCGCTGGCGCTTTGGCTCTAGGGTGTTTAATCAAGGCAACTGACAAGGTGAAATTGCTTCCCTGAGCACATACTATGTGTTGGATACTATTCTGTGGGATTTACAAGCCACAGTGTTATGGATTGCAAAAAGATTGTTTTTCTGCAAAAAGTTATCTGCTGAAATTCTTAAGTTACATTCAATAAAACACATAAATGTTTAGTGTAAGCCTAAGTGTATCAAGTGTAAATATGATAAATTTCTACATACATATGTTTATTCATGTAACTACCATCTAGATCAAAGAGTGTTATATAAACTATTTCAGCCTGCCTAGGTTTCCTCATGCCCTTTCCTACTCCTTATCAGTTCCTCTGTTTTAACATAACCACTATTTTTACCCTCATCACCATAGAGTAGTTTTGTCTGTTTTTGAGCTTTATGTAAATGGAACCATGTCGTACTCAGTATTTTTTAATTAAGTTTTCAAATTGAGATATAATGTATATACCATAAAAATTCACATTTTAAAGTGCACAATTCAGTGTTATTTAGTGTATTTACAAATTTGTGCAACTATCACCACTCTCTAATTTCAGAACTTTTCAACATCCCCAAAAGATGTAGCCATTAGTAGTCACTCCCCCATCTCCCCCACTTCTACCCCTGGCAAGCACGAATCTACTTCCTGTCCCTATGGACTTGTGTATTCTGGACATTTCATATAAATGGAAACATATAACATGTGGCCTTTTGTGACTGGCTTCTTTCACTTAGTATAATATTTTCAAGGTTTATTCATGTTGTATCATGAATCAGCAAATCATTCCTTTTTACTTCTGAATGATATCCCATTGCGGGAATATACCATATTTTGTTTATCTGTCCTCAGTAGATGGAAATTTGGGTTGCTTCCAATTTTAGGCTGTTATGAATAATGTTGCTATAAACATTCATGTACGGTTTTTTGTGTGGGACACATGTTTTCAATTCTCTTGAGTGTAGGCCTAGGAGTGAAAAGCACATCCTCATGTGGCTGGTTTCTTCCGATCAACATTATGTGTGTGTAATTAATTCATTTGTGTTGTTGCATGTTGCAGCAGTTCATTCTTTTTCATTACTTTTTAGGATTCTATTCTATGAACATGCCACAATTTATCTATCTCCGATTGATGGACATTTGGGTTGTTTCCAGTTTGAGGCTATGGTGAATAATACTGCTGTGAACATTCTTTATATGACTTTTGGTGGAAAAAGCACTCATTTCTCCTGTGTCAATACACAGAAGTGATGTTGTTAGGCCATCCTTCTTTATCTGTCTTTCCGCATCGTTCCAGCGTGCTTATTCACGTTGGTGCTGAGCCTGCCCTTGGCTTCTTGCCGACCTGCTGCAGGAGTCCTTCCTTGCCTGGGCACACATTTAGGACTGACTTTTCTTCTGTTTAGTCTCTCTGAAAAGCATCTTGTAACAATCCTCTCCTTCCTTATATACTTTTCTCCTGTTGATTAACAAAGCAGAGCTTAGCTCATGCCTGCCTACAGCTCACTATGTTTGTACAGTTACCAGCTTGAGAGCCTAAGATGATTTATTTATTTTTTATTTTATTTTATTTTTTTTTTGCAGTACGCGGGCCTCTCACTGCTGTGGCCTCTCCCGTTGTGGAGCACAGGCTCCAGACGTGCAGGCTCAGTGGCCATGGCTTACGGGCCCAGCCGCTCCGCAGCATGTGGGATCTTCCCGGACCGGGGCAC
Organism: Physeter macrocephalus; assembly: GCF_002837175.3. Lineage (NCBI taxonomy): Eukaryota > Metazoa > Chordata > Mammalia > Artiodactyla > Physeteridae > Physeter > Physeter macrocephalus. The sequence goes on along the minus strand of NC_041219.1, from coordinate 73,977,296 downwards.
GAACCCGGTTCCCCTGCATCGGCAGGCGGATTCTCAACCACTGCGCCACCAGGGAAGCCCTAAGATGATTTTTAATGGTGCATTATCTTACAGTATTGGTCACTATGGGTTTTGAGGGGCCTAGATCCCTCTTAGAATCTGATAAAAGCTATAGGCCCTCCCATAGAAAATGTACACACACACACACACAATTTATCTTACACCTTTGTGGGATTTGTGGACCTCCGTGAATCCCATCCAACTGTGTGTTCTTGGTTCCTAGGTTAAGGATCTTCTCAATTTTGGGGAATTTCCTGGCAGTCCAGTGGTTAAGACTTCATCCTTCCACCGCTGGGGGCATGGGTTCAATCCCTGGCTGGGGAACTAAGATCCTGCATGCCTCACGGCAAGGCCAAAAAAATGAAATGAAATGAAATGAAATGAAATAAAATGAAGTATTAAAAAAAGAATCTTCTCAATTTGGTAATGCCTTAAAAATATCAGTCCTCTTCAGCCTTCCCCTTACTCTTTAAGATCTTCTATTCCAAGCTGTCATTGTCAACTAATGTGCACATAGGAAGGACCATATAGTCACAGATATAACACTGGCTAATACAGAGATCCTGATCTCGTTGGCAAAAGGGGTAAGAATTACTAGCATTTACAAAGTCACTGTTATTGTTGTGAAGTCCTCATTCTTTCAGTTATGCTAGCATTTGAGAACTTTTCTAATTGTATCCTTCACCACTACTGTTCAGCTCCTTAACTGGAGATTAAAAAGGATACATTGCAGTTGCACTGGACCCTCCCAGGCTGAGAAGGCGTTGCCCTGGCCGCAGGTGCCAGCTGGCCTCCGAGTGGGGTGTGCACGCCTCCAGCTTCCTCCCTCACCAGGAGCCTTCCCCTCCTCAGCCTGGCAGAGTTTCCCGTCTCACATTTTCTTCATGGATGAATAATTGGGTGCCACTCAATCACAGAGTTCCACGGAAAAGAACGTGTGTGGACCAAATGAAGTGACCAGTTAAGTAGTCCATAATAAGTTAGATCTTTTTATTGGAAAATGAAAAATTTTTGTTTAAAAAAATTATTGGCTTAAAATTTTTATAAAAGTAATAAAAAGCACAAAATGAAAATCATTTTCCCTCCTCTGCAATGCCCATTTCCATTCCTCAAGGTTAATAGTTTATCTTCCTGGAGTTTTTATCAAGCATGGTGTAGATTTGTTTGTTTTTACAGCCCTGAGATCACATTATGCAGTGTGGTGCAGCTTGCTTCTTCCACTTTGCAGGGTAGCACAGACATGCTTCTGTGTATACGCTGCATATGTGCTGTTTTACTTTCCTCTTTTCTCGTCTTTCTTTTTTAATGCTTAGTTTCCTTTACTTCCTCGTATTTAGAGTAATGAGTTGGTACCCTGACCTCCAAAGAGTACTAATAAGTATTTTTCTTATAACTATGAACTTTAACGTATTTGATGTGCTTTAATCCAATTTAGTCATTAATGTTTATGCACAGGTAGCCTCATTCTTGTTCAAGGATGAGGCTTGTTGTGAAGTCCTCATTCTTTCAGTTCTGCTGGTATTTGAGAACTTCACTACAAGCCTCATCCCTCTTCAAGTCCTTTTGATGTGACTCAGTCTGTGTCACTCACTTTCAGGTGGGACAAGGTATTCCAGGCTGTTCTTTCCTCCAAATTAAAATTAAAGTTTGGAATAAGCCTCAATTTTATTGTGTGGTGTGTTTGGGAAAATGTGTCTCACTAGGTTTAACCAGATCTCCCAGGTACACCCCGGGGTGTGCCTTATCAGTCAATCGCCAATTATGTGTGAGAGCCTCCAGGTGCAGGGCAGGCAGCTAGAGCCTGTTATGTAGCCGACAAGTCACCCTGTCTAACTCTTCCTCCCAGACCAAGCAAACCACAACCCAAACGACAAAAACAAATTCTTATTATGTCCTCAAAGTTTATCTTTTTAAAAAAAATTTTTTATTTAATTAATTAATTAATTTGTTTTTTTGGCTGCGTTGGGTCTTCATTGCTGCGTGCGGCTTTCTCTAGTTGTGGCGAGAAGGGGCCACTCTTGGTTGTGGTGCATGGGCTTCTCATTATGGTGGCTTCTCTTGTTGTGGAGCATGGGCTCTAGGTGCACGGGTTTCAGTAGTTGCGGCACATGGGTTCAGTAGTTGTGGCACACGGGCCCTAGGGCGTGCAGGCTTCAGTAGTTGTGGTACGCGGGCTCAGTAGTTGTGGCTTTCAGGCTTAGTTGCTCCGTGGCATGTGGGATCTTCCCGGACCAGGTATGGATCCCGTGTCCCCTGCATTGGCAAGTAGATACTTAACCACTGTGCCCCCAGGGAAGTCCAAGGTTTATCTTTTATCTTAAGAATATTTATGGGACACCATTGATCCATATAAAAGTAAGCAGTTGAGGGCTGTCTACAAATCTATTGATGTTTTGTTGCACAATAACTTACATATAATCACGTTCACCCATTTTAAGTGCTCAATTCAATGAGTTTTGGTAACAGTTGTGCAGCCAACACTATAATCATACTTCTATTACCGCCCCGCCCTCCCCCCCCCACAAAAAATTCTTCTTGCCCCTTTGCAGTCAATCCTTGTCCCCAGCCCAGTGCCAGGTGAACCACTGACTTTCTTGTGGATGCTCTAGGTTTGACTTTTCTAGAATTTTATATAAGTGGCATCACATGGTGTATAGTTTTTTGTGTCTGGCTTCTTTCCCTTAGTATATGTTTTTGATATTTATTCATGCTCTTGTGTGTATCAGTAGTTCAGTCCTCTTTTTTGGCTCAGTAGTATTCTATTGTATAGATATACTACCACATTTGGAGTTGGGTTGTTTCCCTTTTTTTGTGGCTATTATGAATAATGTTGATATGAACATTTGTGTACGAGGCTTTGTGTGGATGTGTGTTTTAATTCTCTTGAGTAAATATCTAGGAATGGGGATTGCTGAAACATATATTCAGTATATGTTTAACTTTTCAAGAAATTACCAAAACGTTATCTCAAGTTGCTGAACCATTTGCTTCATACCATGAATGAGGGTATGTACATATTGTATGTATGTACCATGTACATACATACATATGTATGTACATATGTATGTACATACATATATACATACCATGTACGAGGCTTCCAGTTGCTCCACATCACCACTGTGATATTGTCATTCTTTTTTATTTTAGCCTTTCTAGGGGGTGTGTAGTGGTATGTAACTGTGGTTTTAATTTGCATTTCCTTAATGACCAGTGATGTTGAGCATCTTTTCCTGTGCTTACTGGCCTTCCATGTATCTTTTTTTGGTGAAGTGCCTGTTCATATCTGTTGGGTTATATGTGTTCTTTTATTGCATTGTAAAAGTACTTTCTATATTCTGGATCCAAGTCCTTGTTAGATATATGTTTTGCTTTTGCAAGTTAATTTTAAGTTGAGTTTTGATACGAAAATGTCCAATTCATCTATATTTCATTTGAAATACAAAAGATGTAATCTTATCCAAGGAAAATAATAATACCTCTTAAGCACAACTTTGTAATCATGTAAGGAAGAGAAAGAAAGGAAGAAGAAAAGTAAAGAGAAAGTTCAGAGAAGAGATAAAGGAAATATTGGGGAAAAAGTAAAATGAAAGGAAGAAAATGATTAGGAAAAAAGAAAGAACTAGACAAAAGTGAGAAGAGAGATGGAATGAGAGAGAACCTAGGAAGTGAAGGAAGAGGACAACAAAAAAATTTACAGTTGTGGAGGGAAAAGGAAAAATGAAAGGAGATGACAAAAAAATACAGGGAGAAGAAAATGCCTCCTGATGCTTTGATTTCCCCTTCCCTGTTTTCTGCAGCAGCTGCTCCGTCACCCCGTCTTTCAGTTTCCTTCTTCTGAAAAGCAGGCTCATGTCCAGCCTACTTTCTGCCACTTCCCAGTTCTTCAATATCTACTGCCCTTACTTCCAAACGTGCAACATAGCTGGGTTATGTGTGTCCTTTCCACCTTCAGTGTATAAAAGCACAGACTCTGAAGTTAGTGGTGTGTGTTTGAATCCCAGGTCTGCCACTTGTTTAACTCTGTGACCCTGGGCAGAACCTAACCTTCAACCTCCAGTTTTACCATCTGTAAAATGGGAATGATAGTAGGAACTGTCTCTTATTTTTCTGTGAAGATTAAAGAATCCACGTGGCGCTCTTATCATAGTGCTTGATCATTCAGTGTTAGCTGCTATTAGAGTGTGTGTGTGTGTGTGTGTGTGTGTGTGTGTGTGTGTTTTGTGGGGAGAGGGTATTTCTTGGTTATCATTCTTTAAACTTTAGTTTTCTGTTCCTCTTCTTTTCATCTGGGAGTATCTTCTGAAATTAAAAAACTTAAGTGACAAAATATCACAACAAAGCATCATGCTTCCGAAACTCCGAGATTCAATAAACACAACTGTATTTGCTCATCTGGAATGTAAAGTTGGAAGTAATAATAATGGATATTTATGTAATGCTTTAACTTTGAGTATTTTAACCTAGTACTGACAAATATTTAATAGTAGAAGACTTATAAGATCCAAGCCTGCAATTTTCTGGTCTCTGTAATAGTGAGATGCGAGACCAATGCACAATGTGATAAACACAGCTGGGGCAGGTGAGCCGTCTGAGCTTTTTATCAGTAAATACTAGACGTGAACTTTACCCTTTCATGCCAATCATCTCTGCCACAATTCCCGTCATAAAACAGAAGGTAGTAAGTAGTATTTGGAAGGGGCCGTCTTCCCAATGCAAGATCCCTTTTACAGCATTTCTCATCTGCCTCTGCCTGAACACTATTGTGAAAGTTCACCTGTCTGTGATTAATTTGTATTTTTTGGACATTTCCAATTGCTGGCAAGATTTTCCTTACATTGAACTAATTGATAGTGAATTAGTATAGAAAAAAATGTCTTCCCCTTTTTACATGTAGACCTTCAGCTTTATAAAGTAAGATTTACGCCTACTGTTTCTTTCCTCTGTTGGGCAGTGTTTTCCAGTTCCAACCATTGTTCTTCAAACAACATGATTTCTATATTATTCCTGCTTTCCCATTTGCCCAACTTTGGATACAGGCTATTTTGTCAGGATGCCACTTAAAATGTGGCAGCTATAATTGAGCCCAACATTCTAGACATCTATAATTTTCTTTTTTTTTGGCCACACGGCATGTGGGATCTTAGTTCCCCAACCAGGGATCACACCTGCTCCCCCTGCATTGGAAGTGTGGAGTCTTAACAACTGGACTGCCAGGGAAGTCCCAAGGTGTCTATAATTGAGCCTAATATTCTGGATGTGTCCCTGCTTCTCTGGTTGGGGCTCCATTCTTCCATGAGTAAGTCTAAAATGGCTCCATCAGTTTTCCAGCTGCCACATCATGGTATTCATTTATTATATTTGGGGTGAGCATATACTTTATCATCTAAACCAGGACACTTTTTTTTTTTTTTTTGCGGTATGCGGGCCTCTCACCGTCGTGGCCTCTCCCGTTGCGGGACACAGGCTCCGGACGCGCAGGCTCAGCGGCCATGGCTCACGGGCCCAGCCGCTCTGCGGCATGTGGGATCCTCCCGGGCCGGGGCACGAACCCGTGTCCCCTGCATCGGCAGGCGGACTCTCAACCACTGCGCCACCAGGGAAGCCCTTAAACCAGGACACTTTTGAGAGTGAAAAAGGACACAGTTAATAATTAGGCTCAGGTAACAGGCATAAACCAGAATTGTCCTGGGCACACAGGGCTGTATGGTCACTATAATTATATCAAGTTGAATTCAAGTCTATCACATACGTAAGCAGTTGAGTTTTTCTGAATTTAAATGCAGAACTGTATGTTTGTTTGAAGTTTAATTGTGTTGATGTTTGTCCTGTAGAGATTATTTAAAATCTAGATTTTTGTCTGTCAAATTAGTTATTCCTCCCCAGTCTGTGCCATCGGAAAATTTGATGCACATCTTTCCTGCACATCCTTCCCAGGCGTTGGTAATGTAAAAGGTGCTTTCCCCAGATCTGCAGCACCAACCCGTCTCCAGTTTTAAACTGAGAACCGGATCTTAGTGTGTTCCCTTTTCAGGTATTTGCATTTTAACAGGATACAAAAAAGACTAAAACCTTACGGAGCAGAAAGAACAGAAATCTAATGATTGTTTCTCAGGCAACTTGGCAGGTGTTTCCTCTGCAGATTCTGAGCATCTTCCATATACCAGATAATAGGTTGTGAATGTAGAGTTACATGCAAACATATCAACTAATGAAAGATACCATTTGATGGAGAGGTACTGTAGTAAAGGTAGAGGTCAACTAGAGTGGGGGTGAAAAGGAGGACGATATATTTAAAAGGGCATCTTCCTGTTTCATTGTAATTGGCTGTATAAAAATTTGATGGGGCAGTTAATAAAAGGATAGTTTTTATTTCAAAGTAAAAGCTGGACTTCAAAAGTAATTATAGAGCAAAAAAAAGGTCCCTTGTTGTCTCAGTTTTCTCTCCTCTTGACCACAGGATTCCTTCCTCCCTCCCTCCCTCCTTCCATTCCTTTCTTCCCTCCTTCCATTCCTTTCTTCCCTCCTTCCCGTCCTTGCTCCGTCTCCTCCCTCCCCCTCCCCCTCTCTTCCTCTTCTCTTCTCTTCTCTTTATATTTATTTGTTTTTTTAAAATATTTCGGTTCCCTTAACCCTAACCTATATACATGTATAGCCCTCTAGAATAGTGATTTTCAAACACTTAAAAAAAATAAATTTATTTAGTTTTGGCTGCGTTGGATCTTCGTTGCTGTGTGCGGGCTTTCTCTAGTTGCGGCGAGCGGGGGCTACTCTTCGTTGTGGTGCGGGGGCTTCTTATCGCGGGGGCTTCTCTTGTTGCGGAACATGGGCTGTAGGCACGCGGGCTTCAGTAGTTGTGGCACACGGGCTCAGTAGTTGTGGCTCGTGGGCTCTAGAGAGCAGGCTCAGTAGTTGTGGCGCACCAGCTTAGTTGCTCCGCGGCACGTGGGATCTTCCCGGACCGGGGCACGAACCCGCGTCCCTTGCATCGGCAGGCGGACTCTCAACCACTGCGCCACCAGGGAAGCCCAACACTGAGTATTTTTTCCTAGCAGTATATACCTCTCTAACTTGAGAGAATGAGCAGACTAAGGGATTCTAGAGAGCTAGTTCTAGAAGCAGGGTGAGGAGGGTGAATAGCTCTGGATTCCTGCATGCCAGAGAAACACAGGCTTTTTGTCAAAGGCTGCATCCATGCTGATGCTCGTGATGCTTCTGCATATTTTGAAAGATATTACAAGGTAATGGAGATTTCACCCTCTGCTCCCTGCCATGCTGTTTCAGGGATTTCAAGAACTGTATAAAAAAACACACCGTGGTATCTTAAAACAAAGGGGCAAACACCTTGTCATGAATTGGGCACTTTTGGGTTATGTTTGGGTTTAATCCAAGAACTCTACTTATTGAAGCTCTTTGCTGAGAGCTCTGTAAGGGTTTAGTCACCTCTCAGTGAAGCTATCGCTGAATGAATGAAGCAATGTTGATAATAATACCTTACATTTAACATTTATAATAGGCCTTTCAAGTTCACAGAGTAGTTTCACAGATTCTCTTTTTTGCGCATCTCAGCAGCCCTATGAATTAGGCGTGGCAGGTATTATTAATGCATTTATTATGTGGTAAATTTATTTATTTATTTATTTTTGCGGTACGCGGGCCTCCCTCCGTTGCGGCCTCTCCCCACGTGGTAAATTTAGAATCAGACAAAATACGTGACTAGTCCAAGACCAGTAGATTTTTTTTTTAATGTTTCAATTTTTTTTTAACATCTTTATTGGAGTATAACTGTTTTACAATAGTGTGTTAGTTTCTCCTTTACAGCAAAGTGAATCAGTTATACATATACATGTGTTCCCATATCTCTTCCCTCTCGCGTCTCCCTCCCTCCCACCCTCGTCTCTCACTTCGTCACAGCTTACCCTTCCCCCTCCCCATGTCCTCAAGTCCATGCTCTAGTAGGTCTCTCACTTCGTCACAGCTTACCCTTCCCCCTCCCCATGTCCTCAAGTCCATGCTCTAGTAGGTCTCTCACTTCGTCACAGCTTACCCTTCCCCCTCCCCATGTCCTCAAGTCCATGCTCTAGTAGGTCTCTCACTTCGTCACAGCTTACCCTTCCCCCTCCCCATGTCCTCAAGTCCATGCTCTAGTAGGTCTGTGTTTTATTCCCGTCCTACCACTAATCTCTTCATGACATTTTTTTTTCTTAGATTCCATATATATGTGTTAGCCTACGGTATTTGTTTTTTAAAAAGATTTTTTAAAACGTTTTCCAAAGGAGGCAGAGAATTACACACACACACACACACACACACACACACACACACACACACCTGTCCCAATCACCACCACCACAAGCATTTTTACAGACATCTGCATACCCTAGGTTCCCTCCGGTCAGCCAAAATAGTCCTGTGATATTAGTTGCCAGGCAGAAACAGATCGGTTATTTACAAAATGAGATGCCTCCTGGGGAATGAATGTTACTGAGGAGAACCATACAGCCGAGGCCCTGAACATGGAAAGGGCTGTGGAAATCTAAGCCTTAGTGTCTCAGGCGGAGTGCATGGAAGCCTGTTTGGCCACACTCACTCTCTCTCTCCCTCACCCTTCCCCACCCCACACTAAGAGAGAAGACCAAGCCTGTTGGTTCTGCTGCTTTCTTCTTAAATCTACAGCTACCCTAGAACTCCCATAGGCCCAGATTCAGATCCTCCCCGTCTCTCATCACGCTGGCAGTGGGCTTTTGTGCTGGGTTTCTTGCCTCGTGTTCACATCATCCTTCACGTGCTGTAAGAGCTGAAAACCCTGTATAAGAGTTGGGCATTTTCCCTGGGATAAAGTGCATACTTCTAACGTAGAACATGGCGCTCTGCAGAGGCTGATTTCGGCCAGCCTCACCGATTTCATTTCGCAGCTGGGGCTGTCGTTTTCCGGCACGGTTGGCAGGTCCCTGGGCCTTCTCCTTCGCTGCGCTTGTACCGGCCATGGGCTCTGGTTGGGACGCCCCTCCCCTCTGAGCATTGGAACCCTCTCGCGAGTGTGCTGAATTAGTATGGGTTCTTTAACTCTTGACTTGTGCCTTCTTTTTTGGAAGACTTTTCTGGCCTCCCCTAAAGAATGTGAAAGGTCACATTCATCTCTGAACCACACAGCGCCTTCTCCAGAGCCCCATTGAAAAACTTCAGCCTGTTTCACCCGCTAGACTGAGAGCTTCTGAGGACAGAGTCTGAGCCTTACAGCATCCAGAGGCACAACCTAAGCAGTAAACCTTAGTTGGCTGGATGCTTAACTTCGCTTCACAATCACTTTAGCTATGATGACGAGGATCACGGCACCCAGTTTCTTTCCTAGTTACCTAAGGATACCACTAGTTAGGAGTGCTACTGGTTGGTCTAGAATTTAGGACAAATATTTTCTTTGTCAAAAGACCATTTCCTGGGCTTCCCTGGTGGCACAGAGCTTAAGAATCCGCCTGCCAGTTCAGGGGACACGGGTTCGAGCCCTGGTCTGGGAAGATCCCACATGCCGCGGAGCAACTAAGCCCATGAGCCACAACTACTGAAGCCTGCGCTCTAGAGCTGGAGAGCCACAACTACTGAGCCCGTGCCACAACTACTGAAGCCTGCGTGCCTAGAGCCTGTGCTCTGCAACAAGAGAAGCCACTGCAATGAGAAGCCCACGCACCTCAACGAAGAGTAGCCCCAGCTTGCCGCACTAGAGAAAGCCGCGTGCAGCAACGAAGACCCAACGCAGCCAAAAAAAAAAAAAAAAAAAAGACCATTTCCTAAAAAAGACCATTTCCTAATGAACTTAATTAGGAATTTGAAGTAATGGAGAAGAACACATTTTTTTTTCTCTTTTCATAGATAAAGGAAGTCAGAAGTAGAGACTGCAGATTATAGAGTTCAGTTCTACTTGAATATGGACTTGTGTTTTTGCTGCACTAAACAATGTAGAGTTTGGCCACTTGCCTGATATAGGACAGTCAAAATAGCCTGCTGAATTAAATTGGGAGTACTCTTTTGGAGCTATCTGTAAACAACCTCTATATGTGTGCTTGAAAAAATTGTGTATTCTCTTTGTAGATGCTAATATATAGGAAATATTTTCTAGGGGTAATTAAATATGTTGTCAAGAAAAACAGTTTTCAGGTCCAGTTATTTGGTTTTCACACCGTTGTGCTAAGTGATGATTCCTGTAACCTACTGTAATTCTAACAGTCTCTCAACCAACTTTCAGCAGTTAGAAGGTGTCTGTTTTCTGTTGGTTATAAAATCTTTACTCATCCACATAAGTAACTTTTAGACCAGAAGTTAATACTGTTTTCTATAGCTTTGTATGTGTAGGTGGGAGGTAATCAATAGAACTTGTGTTTATAATTACAAGCTATAGGAAAAAATTCATTATTTCTTCTGAATTTGAAAAATTCCTTAAAAAATTTATGGTCATATTTCTTGGTCATGTGTGCCATTAGAACCATAAATAAGTGAGATATGAAAAGAGATCGTCTCATTTAATTTTATAATTAATTTTAAAGAGAATAATAGAATGAGTGCACATATAATATAGTCAAGAATGTGGCTAAAATGTATGTTTGAGCTGACTGAATTTTATTTTTGTGAAACATGCTTGAAAAATGAGAATGATTGTAAATATTAACACATCAATCAAAACAAGGTAAATTTGTTACATAGAATTCTTTTTTTTTTTTGTGGTATGCGGGCCTCCCTCTGTTGTGGCCTCTCCTGTTGCGGAGCACAGGCTCCGGACGCGCAGGCTCAGCGGCCATGGCTCACGGGCCCAGCCGCTCCGCGGCATGTGGGATCTTCCCAGACCGGGGCGCGAACCCGGTTCCCCTGCATCGGCAGGCGGACGCGCAACCACTGCGCCACCAGGGAAGTCCTGTTACATAGAGTTCTTACAATTTTTTGTGAGAAAAATGAAAATAATGTTTAGATCTTCTATGTCAATACGCCTTTATTATAGAATATTTGGAATTGACCTTTATTCTAGATTGTGTGTTATCCATTCCACAAGTGTACAAAATCATTAGCATATGAAGGCCTTTGTTTAGTCAAACTTTCATTTTCCTCATTAAACAGAAAAAAAAATTTGTTTTTTGACTTAGAGATATCACTAACTATATTATTCCACTATGATTTCCTAACTTGATATTTAGTAGTAGAGTTAGGACTATAATCTTGGTTTAGTTTTTTGTTTTTTTTGTTTTGCTTTGTTTTTCCCTTATAACATACTGCGTCTCAGATGTCCACACCATGTTCACCCCACGTATGTGGAAACTTGGGGAATAGATGACTGGAATGCGACTGCCTGATTACTGTGATTGTTTCTACTTCTTCCATCACTTTGGCTGTCAAAGATACATACCATGAATAAGTAATTAATTGTGCAAGGTCAGATAAGGCAGTGGAAGACACTAATCTCATTCTATTGACTTTCTAAGTCCAGGCACCTTATTATAATTAAGAAGTGCTTTATAATGATTACATTCGTTTGATTTCTTTATAAATCACGCTAGCTATGATTTCCTATAAATTAATGAAAAAGGTTGTATTTTAACAGGCTAAATGATTATTTTAAAATGATGTTATAGGGGTAATTTAACAATTGACTGGAGTATGGGCTAGATAATGTTTAAATGTTATTTATACTCAGGGATTCCGAGATTCCAATGCTAGGCTATAAGGGAAATCTAAGAAATGCTGGTCTCCTTAGTTACAGTGTTTTTGTTTGTTGGTTTGTCATAGACTGCCTCTTTAAGGTGTGCCCTATGAACCGATATTCTGCTCAGCCTGCCAGTTCAGGGGACACGGGTTCGAGCCCTGGTCTGGGAAGATCCCACATGCCGCGGAGCAACTAAGCCCATGAGCCACAACTACTGAAGCCTGCGCTCTAGAGCTGGAGAGCCACAACTACTGAGCCCGTGCCACAACTACTGAAGCCTGCGTGCCTAGAGCCTGTGCTCTGCAACAAGAGAAGCCACTGCAATGAGAAGCCCACGCACCTCAACGAAGAGTAGCCCCAGCTTGCCGCACTAGAGAAAGCCGCGTGCAGCAACGAAGACCCAACGCAGCCAAAAAAAAAAAAAAA
>NC_041219.1:73961607-73963998 GCF_002837175.3 Physeter macrocephalus | reverse complement strand
GCACAGGCTCCGGACGCGCAGGCTCAGCGGCCATGGCTCACGGGCCCAGCCGCTCCGCGGCATGTGGGATCTTCCCAGACCGGGGCGCGAACCCGGTTCCCCTGCATCGGCAGGCGGACGCGCAACCACTGCGCCACCAGGGAAGTCCTGTTACATAGAGTTCTTACAATTTTTTGTGAGAAAAATGAAAATAATGTTTAGATCTTCTATGTCAATACGCCTTTATTATAGAATATTTGGAATTGACCTTTATTCTAGATTGTGTGTTATCCATTCCACAAGTGTACAAAATCATTAGCATATGAAGGCCTTTGTTTAGTCAAACTTTCATTTTCCTCATTAAACAGAAAAAAAAATTTGTTTTTTGACTTAGAGATATCACTAACTATATTATTCCACTATGATTTCCTAACTTGATATTTAGTAGTAGAGTTAGGACTATAATCTTGGTTTAGTTTTTTGTTTTTTTTGTTTTGCTTTGTTTTTCCCTTATAACATACTGCGTCTCAGATGTCCACACCATGTTCACCCCACGTATGTGGAAACTTGGGGAATAGATGACTGGAATGCGACTGCCTGATTACTGTGATTGTTTCTACTTCTTCCATCACTTTGGCTGTCAAAGATACATACCATGAATAAGTAATTAATTGTGCAAGGTCAGATAAGGCAGTGGAAGACACTAATCTCATTCTATTGACTTTCTAAGTCCAGGCACCTTATTATAATTAAGAAGTGCTTTATAATGATTACATTCGTTTGATTTCTTTATAAATCACGCTAGCTATGATTTCCTATAAATTAATGAAAAAGGTTGTATTTTAACAGGCTAAATGATTATTTTAAAATGATGTTATAGGGGTAATTTAACAATTGACTGGAGTATGGGCTAGATAATGTTTAAATGTTATTTATACTCAGGGATTCCGAGATTCCAATGCTAGGCTATAAGGGAAATCTAAGAAATGCTGGTCTCCTTAGTTACAGTGTTTTTGTTTGTTGGTTTGTCATAGACTGCCTCTTTAAGGTGTGCCCTATGAACCGATATTCTGCTCAGAAACAATATTGGAAAGCCAAGCAAGCTAAACAAGGGAACCACACAGAGGCAGCCTTGCTGAAGAAATTACAGGTAAGGGCCAGCCTTCCCATCTGTCTGGTTTAGGCTAGAACAAGTACAGCAATAACAAGAGATGTATTCTGTAGCTTAATGATTTCACTCCATACACTGAGATTCAGAATAGATGTGGCAACACATTAAAAGTGGAAAGGACTTTTAAGTTACAGGGTGTGACTACTGATTCAGATATTCACATCACACTGAAAGCCAATCCAGAATCTCTGCAGGAATACCAAATCCAGTTATATTTTACTTGACATAGTACCTAATTTTTTGGAAAGACTATTGGAAAAAAATTGAAAGTCTGTTGTTTCTGATTTGGGCTCTGTGTAAATTTAATAGAACTTATTTTGTGTCATTAAAATTCCTGTTACTTTCGAATTGAAACTGAATTTTGAGGCTTTTGAAATTTACCTACTATGTTCGGTTTCTCTAGCAATATTCCTTCTGAAAATAATTTTATAAGACCAAAGTGCCTAGTACTTTTCAGAAATTTCCAACATAAAAGCATCTCAATATATTTTGGACTACATTTCAGCATTAAACGGAGAGATTTTTATCACACATTATCATCATGTATCTAATTATTGCCCCTCTTCTCCCGAAGCACTACGAGTAAAGCAACCCACCTATTTTAGTCTTGGTTGTATTCTTTGTTCCTAAAATAAACCTTATTTCTTTGTCAATTATTGTGCTCTGTTTACTATGCTTCCACACTAAATATTTGATAATCAATTTATAGCATGCTGCAGAACTGGAACAAAAACAAAATGAATCAGAGAATAAGAAGCTGTTGGGAGAAATTGTGAAATATAGTAATGTTATACAAGTAAGTGTCGATTTACTTTTGCTTAAAAGGGGGGAATGTTTTATGGTTAATTCGCATTTGGTAGGAATGCCGACCTGCATTAAAATTGGGGGATACAGGGCTTCCCTGGTGGCGCAGTGGTTGAGAATCCGCCTGCCGATGCAGGGGACACGGGTTCGTGCCCCGGTCCGGGAAGATCCCACATGCCGCGGAGCGTCTGGGCCCGTGAACCGTGGCCGCTGCGCCTGCGCGTCCGGAGACTGCGCTCCGCAACGGGAGAGGCCACAACAGTGAGAGGCCCGAAGGGGGGAATATTTTATGGTTAATTTGCATTTGGTAGGAATGCCGACCTGCATTAAAATTGGGGGATACAGGGCTTCCCTGGGGGCGCAGTGGTTGAGAATCCGCCTGCCGATGCAGGGGACACGGGTTCGCGCCCCGGTCCGGGAAGATCCCACATGCCGCG
>NC_041219.1:73923270-73961557 GCF_002837175.3 Physeter macrocephalus | reverse complement strand
GCTCCGCAACGGGAGAGGCCACAACAGTGAGAGGCCCGCGTACCGCAAAAAAAAAAAAAAAAACAACAAAAAAAAAATTGGGGGATACAGTGGTTTGTTCTTTGGTGGGAATTATACAGTGTGATATTTTCTGTTGCTATTCAGCACACCATTCTGTATGAATAAATCTGGTATATACACATAAAGAAGTGAGCTTATCCAGCTGTATGCACAAATTATTAAATCCAAAGGAAGAAAATGAGGAAAGCCTGTAACAAAAGAGTCCTTTAGATTTAACGGGACTAACCGGTAACAAATGAAGCTTTATGTTTTCATTTTGTAGGAAGGAAAGTTCAAATTGTACTTTTAGATGAGAAATGTCCTTGAGTTATTAGCTCTTCCATTTCAATTAGTATACACACTGATTTATCCCAGCAGCATTTCTTTCTTGTGCTTCACTTAGATCTTTTAGCTCTTTACCTGGGTAGTTGTTAATATATGCCCCACCTTGTTCCAAAAAGAATGTAAGGCATTTTCAAAAATACATTCCACATAAGATAAAATATTAATAGAAATAAATAAGGCAGCTGGATCAAAGGGAAAATAATGACTGCATGAATGAAATGAAGTCAAGGGTGAGGCATGTTTATAAAATCCATGTTGTAAAGGCTGATAAACTTTGGCTCGAAGCCTTTTTGTTGCTTGAGTAGCTATAAGGGCAGTGTAAAATATTACAGCGTTCACATATTAGGTCCGTACAGAGAACTAAGTCAGAAGTTTGGAAGCACAAACATTCCCAGGAAGGAGATCAGAGAACTGTTTCTCCAATGAGCTCTCATAAAGAGGACACTGTTTAATATAGTAAACAATGGCCTTAACAACTTCCTTACTGTAAATACTACAATGAGGTGTTTCATAGAGCTGTTTCAAAAAATCACATCCCCTGATGTTTTGTTGTTGGCCAATGGCAAAGTGCCAGAGCACAGGACTGGCAAAGCGGTTCTCTGATGGTACAAGAGGAGAGCCCTGGGTCTGCGGCTCCCTGGACGTATGAGTTAATCTAATGATAGATTGTGTGATACCTGTGGCTGCATGTCCCTTGGGCAGTCCTCCATAACTAGAGTTTCTCTTAACCAAGTTTTGATTCATACTAAGTGCCAGCGAGCAGAGCTCATATTTCTTGTCAAGAACCTGACGTGCAAATGTTTGCGTAGAGCCACGTTCTCTAACACGGTGGATTCCAAAAGGAGTGGGGTTGGCCCATGAGGGTTGTCACTGGTTTCTGAGATAACTTCCTTCTTATATTGAGGATATTAAAACGACCATTCTTTCTTGAAATGATTGTAATAATAGGAAGGTTATTTGTTTTAGTTTTCCTACTCACTAATGTCTTGGAAAGGTTTTGCCCATGGAATCCAAATACCCCGAACAGTGGCTCTTCTGCCCTCATCTGAGAAGGAGCTGGATTGTGTCCTCTTATGGAAGTGGCAGAGTTTATTTAGGATGGGCAGGCTGTCTCCTCACCCAGGGGGTGAGGGCTGTCTGCAGGCAGGCGTGTTTAATAATACTAAGTGGTATGGGAACATATGTATATGTATAGCTGATTCACTTTGTTATAAAGCAGAAACTAACACACCATTGTAAAGCAATTATACTCCAATAAAGATGTTAAAAAAAAATACTAAGTGGGTTGGTGCATTATCACAGGTCCTCGGTTATTCTTTAATATGTTCTGTTTTTGTGGCCAGGCAGGGATTGAGAAAGAATGTAGTTTGGGGGGACCTCCTGGTCTCCTTTGGAAAGCTTGGGTTTATCCTATTATCTATCAGTAGATGAAAATCATTCAGAAGTGTCCCCTGGTTTGTTTTCCTTATGTGCTCACTTCATTATGAAACAGAATTGGGGATGGAGGTGAGGAGGAACCCAAAGAAAGTCGGCTTGGAAAGATGGTGACTGTGGAGTCTGGAAAGGACTTCTTTGTTTAACCTCTATCCCGAGCCGTCTTATGTGGGCACATGATATAAGTATAAACACATATAAGCAATTAGCAGAGGAGATCAAAGAATAAAGGTGGTAATCCATATCTTTCTTCTACAGCTACTGCATATAAAAAGCAACAAGTATCTGACTGTCAACAAGAGATTACCCGCTTTACTGGAGAAGAATGCCATGCGCGTGTCCTTGGATGCTGCAGGAAATGAAGGGTCTTGGTTTTATATTCATCCCTTCTGGAAGCTGAGAAGCGAGGGTGACAATGTATGTAACTATAAGATTGAGAGAAAAGCAGCACATTCTTAAAGACAATAGTTCTTAGCAGTAGAGAATCCAGAAAGTGCAAAGAAAACAAATACAGTTTCCAATCTTCAACATATTATTTTTATGTTAATTTCTTTAATAGGTTGAAAGCATTTATTTATAGTACAAATTGTGCTCAGGAATCATAAAAAGACAAAGATCAGATTAATTTAAAAACATCTTCCAGCCAGAATTTGTGTGAAAGAATTTAAGTAACATTAATATTGGCTGAGACTTGTAAGGGAGAGAGAGGCAGAGTTTGCTTCTCAGCCTATTCAGGAGGGAGCATGGCTGTAAGGAAAAAGAGCTGTGTTGCAGAAGATGGAGTCTATTCCTTTGAATTAATAGAGCAACACAGAAAATCATGACAATATGTCATTTACTGCCTCCGTAGCCAGTTGTTTGCAGTCTGTACATCTTAACAGATGTGTAATGAATGAGGAGCTATAGATTGGCAGTAGCTCGTTGATGACAATACTCAAATACGTTGTGGAATGCGAGCATGTTGTAGCATGTGAATTTTAGTAGTTGCTAAAATATTTTCCTGCTACTTTATGGAGCAGAGAAAATAAAATTATGTGCAATGATTCAATAGGATCAATAGTTAGATATTTTTGTGTGTAATAAGTGAAGTAGCAGGTGACAGTCCCTGGCACATGGAAGATGCTTAATAAATTCTGGTTGACACCAAATATAGAATAACTTTCATAAATAGACGACTTTACAGATATTGGGTCAGGTGATCAAGAAAAATAGTTGAGATTTAAAAAATTAACATAAAAATTCAAAGCAATATAAAAGTGTAATTATTCTGACGTTCTCTCAGTCAATACTGTGATGACATTTAAAAATGTATTGGCTGTTTCTTGTCTTAGAAATGTCTTCTGTTGTAGTGAATCTATTTTTTCCAGTGAATTTTGAAGTCCAAATTCAATTCCACAGGATGCAAGCTTCATGGTTTAATTTGGTTAATAAGTTATCTGATGATATCCTCCTTAGGTAAGGTTTGGGAGAAGCATGGCATGCAGAAATGTAATGCACTTTAAATCTTGTGTTGGATGTCTTAAAAATAAGTTCTCTTTTTGTTTTTTTTCCTTTTGGCATCAAGTGATGTATGCTGTGAGCATGACATATATTTTAATGTCAGTGTAGGTAGTTAATTACAATCAACTCTCAATTATTCAGGGACTGGTTATGCAGTTTATGAACAACCTGTGTGTTTGGATGCCCTGTTTTGTAATGCTTGCCTTCTCCAGCGCCGTCCCCCGCCTCGCTCCCACTGAGTACGGTCCCTGTTGGCAGGTGGTCAGTGAATTTCAAAACAAAACGTCAAAACAAATAAAACCTGAACTCAAGCTCTAAAGGAATGTGATGAAATGATTGGATAAATTGGGGCCTTGAGATTAGCTGTGGATTTTATTAATTCATTCTGTCTAGTTTTTCATTCTATCTATTCCTTTCCCTGCTCCCAAATGCCTTTACAGGCTCAAAGAGAGTTGAATGTAATGAACTATTTCAAATAATTAGTTGTGTTGGGTTGTGGGGTGGGGAACAACCTACCACCCAAACATTCCATCTTGGTTAAAATGGACAATGTAATTGTTAAGTGAGATATAGAGATCCTCCTTATATAGATGTGCTCTGTAAAGCATGGCTAAAGCAACCTCACACACTGCTTTTTGCTGAAATAGCTCACTGATTTTGCTCGCCACTGTGTAGCTTTTATGTGTGATTAAGGTTGCTGTGAAAGCATAAGCACATCCACAGCCCTATATTTGCCATGTAAATAATTGTATCGTAATGGTCACTTTCTTTGCTAGGAATAGGTAGCATTTTTCTAAAATAAAAGCCTACTGTATTTTATTGAAGGCAATTGGAAACACTGTTATTTCATAACAAGTGGTTTAATTACTGTTGATTTTCTTTAAAAACATATTAACCTTAGAGGAGGAAATTGCAAGGTTTAAAGGACTTTAAAATTTCTATTTTACTATTTAGCAATTAGTTAAGTTGCGATTTAGGTTATAAGTATCCACAAGATGTTCAGTGACCAAAATGAAATGTAAGAAGGAGGCTGATGATAGTCTGGGGAGAAAAATGCTCGTATCCTCAAAAATCAGTTGTTTCTACCGTTTAAGGACACCTTTGTCATTTATCTTATAGAATTTCGGGGTGGATAGTTTTGGGGGAAGATAGATTCATGGATCCCTCAGCTGTATAGAAGTCCTCACTTGCGGTTGCTCAGTTAGAAAGTCACTGGGGACAGCCTTGAGCAGAGTTCATAAATATTTCATTGTCATTTATCTTCCCATGATTGAGTAGTTAATTTTTCATTTAAAACTTTGATCTAAGAAGGCCTTAGTTCTTTACATTGGTGGTAGATTTTAAAGGGGAGAAAAGGCCAGATATTCTTTCAATCAAGGAAAAAAACCAACCCTTAGGGAAAGAGTCTCTTTCAATAGCAAGTCGATTTTGCTGTTTTGCAAAACTAGACCCCTTGGAATTCTAGTGAAGGTGGACTCGATCCCTGGTGTTTTGATTTCTATTGCAATGTTCTTTTCACCACATCAGGTGCCACTTCAAAAGAAGGGTAGCTGCCAGTGGCATTATATTGCTCTTCATTTTTGGTAAAATCCCAACGTGAATCTTACATGGCTGTTAACATAGAATCAACAGAAGTGCTTCTGGAATTGCAGTCTTTTTAAATGTTTGTGTACTAGGGTGAATGTGATATGGCAGAAAATTCAAGTTCTGTATTAAATATGTGACTTCTCAGAAGGCATCTGACCCTATCAGTGGATCAGGCTCCATGCCTGTACTCTTCTGAAAATATTACCAAGTTCCATATTTACCAAGTTATCTAAGTAGATGTGAATTCCCTGAAAATAGAGACTATTTAGTACACACTTTTGTGTTATTCCTGGCACTTCTTACTGTTCTTTTTATATCTTATGATTAGCATCTTGTCCATTTCATTTGTAAGTTTTATTCAGCATGGGTAGTCAAAGTAACTACTGTCAAGACCTAGGACCTGGAAATTAGTGAATTAATGTTAGATTCTCCTTATGAATACCATTCTTATGAATCCTTGGAGTTGGTGACATTTTGGCTATATGGCTAGTCTCTTAAAATTTTATAAGACTTTACAGGTGGTGTTTTGAGGTAAAACTAACTTTGGGATTGGCCCAAAGCATACAGACAGCTATAATAAATAGTAAGACTTAGAGCAGTGAATATAGGTGCTATCAAAAGTATTCTTTTAATTGGAAAGAAATAGCTAAAATATGTCATTATATTTAGCAACTTACTGGCTAATATTTGTATGGTACAGATAAGAATGACAGTGAACCAAATCGAATTGTTCTTTAAGAAATTGGAAGACCAGATATAGCACTGGCAGAATGTGGTATCAAGTCCCAGTGTTTACAGTATGGAAGACTACTCAGGCTTCTACATGATTCTGAGACTTGGAGCTGCCTTGGTGTCATGTGCAATAACACATGTTTTTGTTTTTCGAGGGGATGTTGAAAATATGTCTATGTCATGTTGACTTTTATTTTTTGTTTATAATTTAATTGTTTAAAATAGGTAACAATTCATGGTTCAAAGATAGAAAACAATATAAAGATATATTGGGAAAAGTCTCTCTCTTATCTTTTTTTTGACGTCCTCAATTCCCAGTTCTCTCTTTTACAGTTAACCACTGGGAGAATTTCTTATACATACACTCCTACTCTCTTTCCCTTTTTTACACAAATATAGGCCAGTTCTGCCCCCTCATCCTCTCACTCAACACAGTTTCTTTATGATTTTTCCTTATCTGGACATATAAAGAGTTTCTGTGATGGATATTTTGAGTCACAGCATCTGCCTGATTATGGACTTGAAAGGCAGGATGGTGAATAGAGACCAGTCCTGTAAATAACAGAAGCTATTCCTGCAAACTAAAGGATAACCTTCTTTTGCTCCATTGATGAGCTTGAGGCTTCTCTATCACATTTGAATCTTCAGATATAGTTTGTGCCAACAGTACTATAGGTGAATGTAGACTCCTGTGTATAATTTATTAAAGGTTAATTTATATTGAAAGTGTGAGATTGTGTTCCTTAAAATCTTGGTCTAGGTTCAGATCCAGGGAGAAGAAGTTCTGTCTGTTTTTACTGTCTGAGTCCTAATTTGTTTTTCAGTTGTCTACTAATCTATTCTAATATTTAGTTGATATGAAATATGCAGAGGGAAGGTGTTGGTTTTCGTTTCTGAGATGGTGAGCAATTCTCTGAAGGAGAGTGTAGGTAACTACAGTAATAAGTCTTCTAGCAGAACCTAACAACAGAAGTACCTTTAATAACTATAAAATAACTGTTCGTTATTATCATTAAGAAAGCACAACTTCATTTCCCCACAATTTGAGATATGAATAAAAATACTTGACGATTAAGCAGACATTGTTAATGATAGCATAAATAAAAAATCAACTTAGACTTACTTCTTTAGAGCACTTTTCCCATAACTGATTTTCATTTTTATCTAAAAATGAGCACGAACCTATTTGCAGGGCAGGAATAAAGATGCGGTCGTAAAGAATGGACATGTGAACACAGTGGGGGGAAGGGGAGGGTGGGGTGAATTGTGAGATTAGGTTTGACATATGTACACTACCATGTGTAAAATAGCTAGCTAGTGGGAACCTGCTGTATTGCACAGGGAGATCAGCTCAGTGCTCTGTGACCACCTAGAGGGGTGGGATAGGGGGTGGAGGGAGGGAGGTCCAAGAAGGAGGGGATATAGGTATACATATAGCTGAGTCACTTCCCTATACAGCAGTAACTAACACAGCATTGTAAAGCACCTGTACCCCAATAAAAAAAAAGTGAGATAAAAAAATGAGCACCAGGTTTAAGGAGCAATATTAGTGTTGGATGTTTAAGATAAAAGTGAACCATTTGCCCAAGGCCCAAACTATGAACGTATTCTTACAAGGTCATACTTGATTCTGCATTCTCTGAATCCAGATGACCTTAGAATGTTTAATAAGTTTCTGAGACTATGGGGAAGATCAAATATAATAGATTTGTTTTTAATTCTGGAGATAATACAAATGTGTAAGATTTCCTACTTGCACTTGAAGTGATTCTGATATTTAGGCAGATTGGTTTATTTGTGGTGGGTGCATTCACTGTTTGTATCTCCTGTATACATGGCATCAGACCTGGCGTGGAGGGGATGCTGACCTATTTATTGACATTAAGAAAGCTCTAACTGAAATAGACCAATAAGAAAAGGACCTGGCGGTCCAGTGGTTAAGACTCCGCGCTTCCAGTGCAAGGGTTGTGGGTTCGATCCCTGGTCGGGGAGCTAAGATCCCGCATGCTGTGCGACGTGGCCAAAAAAAAAAAAAAAAAAAAAAAAAGTATCTACACCAGCTTTATGAATCCAGACTGATAGACACTGTGGGACATGATTATATAATCATTTATCAGAAGATATTTTACCTCGAAGAGAGAAAGAATTAAAATTTATATGGAGGATAAATGGGTCAAATGTTAGGTCAATAACGAGGACTTCTGTGCAGTTATTTTTGGCTTCAGGTACAGCACCACAGACCCATGCAGTGTCTCAATTGCAACTTATTTCTGATTCCCAGATTGTTGTTGGAGATAAAGTTGTTTTGATGCCCGTGAATGCAGGACAGCCACTACATGCCAGCAACATAGAGCTTCTCGATAATCCAGGGTGTAAAGAGGTAAGTTCAGGAGGAAAGGAAATGAATTTGTTGATTTTCTCATGAGAGGAAAAAAAAGGTCCCATAGTTTCTTTCATTGTTTTCATAAGCATAAGCCCAGTTATGCTAGTTAATATTCCTGAGGTACATGTAGATTTCAGATGGTCCTTTGAAGATATTTTTTGATATACATACCAAAGTGGTTCTTCTCCTTCTACTAGTTGAAGTAATAATTTCTGGTATAAAATTGAATCTGCAGTCTTATAACTTAATGTTTCTTCATTAATAGGTGAATGCTGTTAATTGCAACACTAGCTGGAAAATCACTCTATTCATGAAATATAGTTCCTATCGAGAGGATGTACTAAAAGGGGTAAGTATGTGCTACCTAGACATTTACTGGAAGAATTGAAGGTAGTCTTACTGAGCTTCTAGATGCAAAACCTGTGTATTCACTGAGGTTTGAAGTTTAGAATGTGACTATAAACCTTAAAGCTCACATTGCGTTTTCCCACCTGTATTTGGAAATGTATATTCATACATACTCACTAAAAACCAAGTGTTAGCAGAAGGCCCAGAGTATCAAAACTATAGAGAGATACCCACTTCTTATGTCTATTTGTTCAAACTTTTGTTGAGAATATAGTTTTCTTGACCTGTTTTTCTAGGGTGATGTTGTTCGATTGTTTCATGCGGAACAAGAGAAGTTTCTGACCTGTGATGAATATGAGAAAAAACAGCACATTTTCCTTCGTACAACTTTGCGTCAGTCAGCCACTTCTGCTACCAGTTCTAAAGCACTCTGGGAAATAGAGGTATGTAAATATTTTCTGGCTTTTAATAAATACTTATATCAATAAGACAAGGTCACTAGGCTGATTGGTTTATTGTTATATGCATCATTTGTGATAGACCCATAACACAATAATTTTGGTGAACCCACTTGTACCTCTTTACTGCTGTGACCAGTTTGAAATGTTGCTACTTCCTTTATCTATCTTCTCAGGGGCATCTCTCTCTCTCTCTCTCTCTCTCTCTCTCTCTCATTGAATAAGGGCATATATATGATTTACTTTTTAAAATTCCATCGTGAAGTGTTGTCAAGACTGGTCAGGCTATAGGCCTTGTGCCTCGAATGACACTGGAGTTGAAATGGCTACTTCCTTTATCTATCTTCTCAGGGGCATCTCTCTCTCTCTCTCTCTCTCTCTCTCTCTCTCTCATTGAATAAGGGCATATATATGATTTACTTTTTAAAATTCCATCGTGAAGTGTTGTCAAGACTGGTCAGGCTATAGGCCTTGTGCCTCGAATGACACTGGAGTTGAAATGGAGAAGGAGGACTCACTGTAAGTGAGGATCTGAAGTGCACAGTTACTGAAAAGGACATTTGTGTCTTCTGGGGATGCCGTTTCTATTGGAGTGAGGAGACCCATAGTTAAGAATTCATCATCCTTTAAGAGGTATTTGCTTAAGTGTGCCAATATGGTAGAGTAATTAAGAAAATGTAAGGTATGGATTTTTCTTTAAGGGACCTTTCTGTACCATGCAAGAGATAAGATATACGTAGTTAACTACAAACAACCTGATAAGTTCCATCTTGATTTAATGGACATCCAGACCCTAGAGCAGTGGTTCTCAACCATTTCAAATTCATCACATCTCTTTTACAGCATATATTTTGTTATACTTTATGTATGAAAATGAAATTCATATTTAATATTATTTTAATAGTCTCATGATTAAAAGTTAATAAAATGCCCAAATTCTAATATAAAGGAGAAACAAAAGAAAAATAATTTATATAAAACAATATGTATTTCAACATGTAAGTACCTACTTTAGAAGATAAAATATATCTGTCTTTGATGGATACATTTGGATTTGAGAGAAGTAGAAGAAGAGGATCAGAAGACATTCTATACAAGTACAGTACACTATAATTGAAATATGGATAATGAGGCAAATTCCGAACTATTGAAACAGAGAAAATGAGGAAGTATCATGTTTATGCATATGAGCTGAGCCTTAATTATAAATGAAGCGTCAAAATAATTCTCTAAGTTATGACATGGTTTAGAATAGAGATGAAATAGCACAAAAGCATAGTTTTTATCTTGAAACCCCACTCATGTTGAGGCATACTTTCAGTCTCTAGCATTCAGAAGAGACCATATCCTTCAATATATTTGGAGACCATATCCTTCAATAAGTGAAGGGAATTGAGAAGGTCTGGGGAAAACAGCCACCACCAAAACTACATGATATTCTTCCCAGAAGCCTACCCCACAGCTTCTCTTATCAGGATAAGAGAAAGATAACAGGCAACCAGAAGATAAATACATAATTAAAATACACATTTCCTTATCACTGTGCTTCCAAAATTTTCAAAATATAGGGATAGCAATAATGTGAAATATTATTTTAAAACTTTATTAGCAAAATACAGTGATGAAAAAGTCAGATAGCAACTTCCCTACACAGTGAGTTCCCTGCATTTCATGTGTCTCTGTCTATTTAATGTTTGGTTCTAAGTCTGTTAAAAGGAGTTTGGAATCTCTCCTCTTATATATTTACCATTAGTTTTATAGCTTTTGCTGTAATTGTACCTCTGCACTGAAATCCTTTCCAACAAAATGCGTGGTGGGAAATGCTGCGTCCCATTGAGCAGTCAGAATGGAGAGAGTGAATAGGTCATTCAGTAATTTTGAGACAATGTCTTGGATTCATTTAAGCTTCCTTCTCCATAGTGAATTTCTCTAAAATTATTTGCCTTTTCATGTAACTTGATGTAAAGGCTTTCTAGTATGATTACATGTTAAAGCATTACCAGTTTATATTTGTGGTAGGTTTATTTCTGCAATACAATGGGATGTTTCTGTATTGTGTGCTGCATCAGCCAGGCTTCAGTCAGGAAGCCTGAGCATCAGGTGTTTCAAGCAGAGGTATTTAATACAGGAAATTAGGTTTCAACGTTGTTGGAAGGACTGGGTGGGAGAAAGTGGGGCGGGGAATGTGGTCTTATCTGAAGATCTGGCAGTTCAAGAAGCCGCTCCTCCCCGTGGGAGCCCGCACAAGGCAGCTGCCACCACCTTTACTGGAGCCCTAAGAGGAGCCTCTCTTTCACTTTCCTCTGCTTCCCGCCCCTGTGCTACAGGGGAGCACTTTGAAGGGCGGGGATGCTCCTGAGTGTTGTACACAATATCTAGCCTATGCTGAACTCTCCTGTGAATTGCAGGATATTTAATGTCTTGGCTACTGCCCATTCATGCCACTAGCATCCCTCCAAAATCATTGTGATAAATGAAAACACCCTCCCTTCCCTATCTGCAAATTGTCCCCTAGGGAGCCGTACTACTGTTGCTAGACCCGCTAGTGTATAGGACAGGAGTTCTTATCTGTGATTCATGGTGAGCTTCAAGTTATTTGTTAACCTCTAGCAGTGGTATTCAAAAGGTGTGTGTGCGTGTATGTGTGTATGTGAGACAACCACTAGATTTGATCAGATTCTTAAAGATATCTATGCCTCTCGCAAAGGAGTAAGAGTTCAAACATTGACAAGATCACAGTAGTGATGGGATTAGCAAAGGATTGGTGGTAGAAGGTCAATGTGAGAACTGAGCTTTGAAGGATGGGCAGGTGTTTGGCTACAGGGGGAGCATTTTTGTAAGACTTCACCCACTTTGAAGTATTTTCATCATTACCTCATTGAGCTTTTGGAGTAGCGGAAGACATAGGAGCTGGAGTCTAGCAAAAGGCATTAGAAAGTCCTGTACGTTAGCACCCAGAATTTGATGCTGGGGTTGGAGGCAAACAGTATGAACGAGAAGAAGGAGGCTAAGAATATTAATCTGTTGGAGAATAGTGGGAACTTATCTGAGCACTCTAATATGCATTATGATATTTAATCTTCACAACAATCCTATGAATTAAACCCACTTGGTACATGAAGAAGCAGGCTTGAAGATGTTACGTTACTTGCTGTGATCATACCGTAGTAACTGGTGGAGCTGGGACTCATAAACAGTCGTCTTTGGACTGGAAAACCTGAGCTTTGCTACAACACCGAGCCACCTGTCATAAGTGACAGTTGCAGACCCCACTTTCATTCTCAGTGAGCCTAGTGGCTCAGCATCTGGGGCAGGACAGGTTTTTAGGACAGGTATCAAAGGACATGGTATTAGTAAACAGGCAACACATGGAAAGGGCCAGGAAGTAAGTTAATCCAGACCTCCAGGCCTTGGCGTTTATGGTTCTCTCTGCCTGGAATGATGTCTTCCAATCTCTCTGCATGACTGTCTCATTCGTATCCACCAGAGTGCCCATGCTGATTGCAGTATCGATAGAAAGTAGCCTACTCTAGGTACCCAATCACGCGCTCTATTAAGTTCCTCCTGGCCCTTGCCAAATCTTATTCATTGAAAGCTCCGGTCTTATTCATTACTGCGGTCCCTACTGCCTAGAAGAGTACCTGACACATGGTAGGCAACAGATTCATTCATAATCTGTTGAATGAATGAATAACGAACGTGGGGAAACCCCACAGTATTTACAGTTTTGGCCCGGGAAACATGTCTTTTGAAGTAAGGCATCTGTATTTGCATCTGTGAGGTGTGAGAATCATGCAAGCCCAGTGAGTTAACTGTGCAATGACTCATGTATGGGGAATTTTGTTTTTCTGCCACACATTGTCCTCCTGAAAACATATATTAGATCTGACAAGTTTAGCATGAACAGGCAGGCACCCCATGTAAACTGTTGGCATTTGCTGGCCAGGAACATGCATGTCTTTTAGCCATTATTTTTGTTTCTCTTTTTGTCTATAGGTAGTTCATCATGACCCATGCCGTGGAGGTGCAGGACAATGGAACAGCCTGTTCAGGTTTAAACATCTTGCAACCGGGAACTATTTAGCTGCAGAGGTAAGATTAATGGATATAGTGCTGTTAAATCTCTGATTCTGAAATAGTGGAATAGGCAATACAGAAGATGTTGTATTTGAAGAAACAGTTATTATGCACATTTCATTATTGCCTGTCCTGTTCTGGATTGGCATGTCAGTTGTTCTCAAAATGTAAATATTAGTTAAAACCTTAAAATAATTTTTGTCTTGAAAATGAAAACAGCAGCAACCACAACGATAGAACCGTGTGGTTAGTTTGCTGTAAGGGCATCTGGAAGGGGGTATCTGATTTGCATCTGTGTGGGATGCGTCCTGAGATTTGCTATTTAGCTTCACTCTTTCAGAATGTCTGCGTTGGAGCCGTGATCAGCGCATAGTCGATGTGGTGTAGACTAGATAGTTTCTGGTTGATCTTCTGTGGCTATTCTTTTCCTGGTGGGTGGCTTTCATTGTTCAACCATCGGAGAGGAAAGGGTTTTTTCCTTGGGATACTGCACTGTCCTAAAACTGTCAATAAAAATGGTAAAACCTTAGAAGGGTCTTTTCTTTCTCCACTAAATGCATGTTGACAATCAGAAAGAAGGGTAGGTAGATACAATAGTACAGATGTTTTAGC
Organism: Physeter macrocephalus; assembly: GCF_002837175.3. Taxonomy (NCBI): domain Eukaryota; kingdom Metazoa; phylum Chordata; class Mammalia; order Artiodactyla; family Physeteridae; genus Physeter; species Physeter macrocephalus. The sequence goes on along the minus strand of NC_041219.1, from coordinate 73,948,042 downwards.
AATGATTTAATTAAAGTTTGGTTATCTGGTTTAAAACTAATTTTGAAAATATTTGATTTATTTTTTTAATTTAGTTTTTCTTAAATCTTTTTTGTAATTGAAGTATAGTTGATTTACAATATTGTGTTAGTTTCATGTGTACAGCAAAATGATTCAGTTATACATACATATATATGTATCTACTTATATTCTTTTTTCAGTTCTTTTCATTATAGATTATTATAAGATATTGAATATAGTTCCCTGTGCTCTACAGTAAAACCTTGTTGTTTATCTATTTTATATATGGTAGTGTATAGAAAATATGTTTTCAGATGTATGAAAATGTCCATTCATTCTACTCTCCTCAACTCTGTTTTTCAATTTAGAGTTTCTTCTGGGATTCTAAACCAAAATTTGGTGTTGGAATTTTTAGTATTACTAAAAATTTGTATAAACATGCTGACCCCAGTCTAAGCTGGAACTCAAACCTATTACTCTCTCCATCATGTTAATCTGTGATGATTTTCTTTATAGTACTTCCCACGATCTCACTTATCGTAAATTTTATTTTTTTGACTTTCTCTGTCATAATGGACGCTCCCTGAAGGCAGGGATTTTTTTTTTTTTTTGTAACATCACCACTGTGTTCCCAGCACCTATGACGGTGCCTGGTACTTCGAAAGCATTTGGTGAATAATTTTTGAATGAATGAATATGAAGAAGCTATTCAGGCTTCTCTAAGCTTAGAGAATGGGAAGAAGAAAATTTCGGGATTTGTATCTGAGAGGCATTTGGAGCCATATTTGGGCAAATTAATCTCTCTAAACTCCCCTTTCCTCCTCTGGAAAATGGGGATAATCACAATATTTGTATAATAAGACTATTAAGAGAATGAAATGAGGTGAAGTGCTTGGCATCGTGTGTGACCATGGTACGCATCCAAGAAGGGATGCCGGCATGATTAATTTTATAATATGATAAGCAGAGGTTGTTCTTACTTTTATAAATATCTGCCTCAATTTTAATGAGTCTGCTCGACTAAATGAAATAGAGCTTCGCAATTTATGGGCTGTTTGTACCGTAAATGTTTTGAAGTAACTGTTTTGGAAAAGTAACCCTTTGAAAAATTAAGCGGTAAGGTAAGAGAATCTTGTCTAAAATAAGAATTAGAAAAGTCTACTAGAGGTCCTATAAAAGATTAGAAATTAGGATTAAAATTCTTTTGGCAAGAGGGAGGCACTCAAGAGCAACACGCCTTGGGTAGAGGGGGCCAGGGAGGTACAAGGAAGGGCAGCTGCTTGGTGGACGAGTAAGGCAGATGGGGAGGAGTGGGCAGCGTGTTCAGGCAATGAGGATGAGGAGGTATGTGGCCTTGTACATTTCCTATGGATAATTCATGTATCACACGTAAGATGTGTGTGAGTTCAGAAGTGGTGCTAGAAGGTGGGAAGGGAGTGCTGGGGCCAGAAATGTAGGGCAGCGGTTTTTTTTCTGGCCGTGGATATTAAGCCAAGGAGAACGGGTTTTACATGTAACTTAAAGAGCAGTGTTCTAAATAGTTTGTGTTCAAAGCAGACCACTCCAGCGTGGCACTGTCCAATGTGGTAGTCATCAGCCACACATTGGTTATTTAAATTAAAGTTAATATTCTTAAAATTAAGTAAAATTAGAAAGACTGGCAGCCTGCGAAGTCATAGAAGCGGCTGGAAAATCAAATGGGCTGAGTCACAGATGCCAGGCAAGGGAAGATAAGAGTTTCAGCAAGGGGGGGAATGCTACCACAAAGGTCAGGAACAAAATGTCTTTACAATATTCGGCCAGGGGCTTCCCTGGTGGCGCAGTGGTTGGCAGGGGACGCCGGTTCGTGCCCCGGTCCGGGAGGATCCCACATGCCGCGGAGCGGCTGGGCCCGTGAGCCATGGCCACTGAGCCTGCGCGTCCGGAGCCTGTGCTCCGCAAGGGGAGAGGCCACAGCAGTGAGAGGCCCGCGTACCGCAAAAAAAAAAAAAAAAAAAAAAATTTGGCCAGAACGGGGTCATCTGTGACTTCATTGAGAGCATTTTTAATGGAAACCGGAATGCAGGGGGTAGAGGAAGGGATGAGGAAGTCAGGAAGCAGAAAGAAGTGCTGACTGAGTTTTCATATAATGACTGCGAAGGGGGAGAAATGTTAATAAAAGGAGAGTGAGAGTCCAATTAGACAGACTTTTATGAAGTAGTTTTAGAAAAAGGTGGATGAGTTGTTTTTGTATTAAAGGGAAGGACCTATCACAGGGCAGGACTTGGCGGTGTATTACTCTTTTCCCCCAGCTTTTCCACTCTCAGCACACCGATTTATAATTTAAAATATTAATTTAATGTGCTTGAGGCACCCCTGGTAAACTGGATGATGTAATTCTTGAATTGCCTTTGAGTTTACGGTGTTTATATTGGCCAGAGCGGCAAAGAGGGCCTAGAGTAGTAGGAAGAAAAGTCCCAGGTAGACTGCTCACAATCTCTCTGCCTTTAAGCAAAGAGTTAACCTCTCTGAACTTCAGTTCCCTTGTGCGTAAAAAAGGTGATAATATATATTACATGGGATTTTTTGGAATTAAAGAATATCTTGTGAATTTTCAGCACCTTGTACATAAAAGGTATTCAGTAAGTGTTAAGTCCCTTCGCTTCCACTGGGAGGAAGGAGACAGAAATTATGTAGTAGTGTTTATTATTATTATTTTAAAATTTATTTTTATTATTTTTATTTTCCAGCACTGACATTTCTTTGTCAACCAGATAACTTAATGGGGAAAAAAGTTGAGAGGCTCACCACTGGCTACCTTGTGCCTAGAACAGTGTCTGATATTTAATTTACATTCAGTAAATATTGGATAGTCTAATGAATGAATCATAGAGACAATGAGGTACACATCCAATCATTTCACTTTACAGAAAAGGAAACCACATCCAGTCATTTCACTTTAACAGAAAAGGAAACCCAGACTCAAAGAGGTGATTTATTTTGTCCAAAGTTAAAAAACAAGATTAATGATAGTATCCAGGCTGAATGCTACACTTGCCTTGCTTCATCCGTACCGGTGGTTCTCAGCCGAGGGTGATCTTGTCCCCAGGGGATATTTGGCAATGTCTGGAGACATTTTTACTGTCACTGTTGGGGAGAGGTGGCTACTGGCATCTAGTGGGTAGAGGCTAGGGATGCAGCTAAACACCCTATAATGTGCAGGACACACCCCACAACAAAGAATTATCTGGCCCCAAAAGCCAATAGTGCCAATGTTGAGAAACCCTGATCTCCGTTATACTGAAATTACACAACCTTTCATTGACAGTCTACTAGGTGGAAGCACTACTTTGTTATTGTGAAAAAAACAAAGATGATTAACGTTTTGTCCTTGTTCTTTAAGAATTTGAAATCTAGAGGAGAATTAGATTAACTCATCACTAGGACATCTCTTTTGCAATTGTTTCCAGCATACATAAACATCTGAGATAACTGGTTTTGTGTAATGTTTACATTATTAACATCTATAGAAGACTATGATAAATCTCACAGTAAGTTTAAAGGGCTGCAACCTTAAGTGTAAACATATGTGAGAAAAAACACCTAAAATTTTTACTTATACTTCCTTAACGTGATAGTCTATTTAACCAGTACTTACTGGGTGGCTAAGTTATTCAGAAAAATGTAATAAGCTTATTGTTTGTTTAGAAATGAAGGGGGAACTAACTAAATAAAATTAGACCATTCGTATGGTGAAGATTCTGTAGTCTAACTATAGAGACAAAGCACATAAATTGCAAGCTATTCAAGAATAGCACCTTATTTTGTGTGTGTATAGGTGTGTGAATTGTGGAAAACATCTAGGAATTAGGACAGTGATATAACACTGTTTCGATTTTATTCTCTAAGGTACTAAAGTGAACCAACATTTAGAAATGGACCCTTATTCAATTTGAATATCTCCAACAGTATTGTCTTAGGGAATTCAAGGTTTGTTTTTGAGTAATATGCAGTGCTAGAAACTCATGGACAAAATGTGGAACAAAGTATTTAATTATGAATTAGGTAATCAGGGCATTTGTGGCTGCATCAGATAATGCATTACAGTACTGTATTATTAGGCTGTCTTCCTATATATGTCAGTTTCTGTGGGCCATACAAGAAATTAGGTGACATGAGGGGCAAGTAAACAGTCATGTATTTTTGCTTTTAATATGCAGGACATTTTTGCTTTTAATGTCAGCACCCTCTGTGCCATTTTGCTAAAGATCTTTTTCTTGTGTCACCTTATTGGTTCAGGAGAGTTCACAACCATGTCTGTGGGGCAGAAGGTAAATTTATCATATTTTGAATAGGATAATATGGGAGCCTTAGTAAATAGTTCTTCTACGGCCATGGGGAGAATGATAAATATCATAATTTCTGATCTGCTGCATTTTCTTTCTTTGGATATTATTAAAGCAATAACTTTTGATGATCCTTTCCAAAGCAAGATGGAGGGACTAGTGCAAAATAATTTTGTTAAAGATTTTATAATTGCCCTTTTAAAGACTGCTAGCTTATTTGTTTGTAGATAGTCCGGACTTCCACCAGATGGCAGTAAACACTTATTTCCTAACTATACAGTAGTCTTTGGATTTAATTAATTAGGTAAAAACTTTGTACTCAAGAACCTGTACATTAGCATAGAATCTTATGCGTATTAGGGCTGTAGTTTTAAATATCCCAATATTTAGTTCTCTATCAAATGTACCAGCCATAGTATATGGAAAGGGACTCTCTCACTCTCTCTCTCTCTCTCTATATATACACACACACATATATATCACACATATGTATACATACACGTACAATATTTATATATAATAGAGGAATATACATACCAGACCCTATACACATGTATAAATATATATCAAAATAGAAATGATGCCTGGCACATATAAGCATCCAGTAAAGGTTATTTTTCCCTTCTTTTCTTTTCTAGACCTAACAATCAGAAGAATAGGTTGGCTCTGAAATGCCTGGTCATTCGAAAGAGGAACATATAATTATTTACAAATCCACATGTGATGATTTTATAACTTCAATGGTATATATAATAAAAATTGATCAAAAGACAGTTCATTATAAAAAAGTAACATTTTTTTTTTTTTACGAAAATGAACAAAAATTATGGACTTACAACTTGTGACCTGCTTCTTGCTATTGTTAGAGGGACAGTTGCAGCTGTCTTTAATTTGATAAGCGGTACAACCATGACTTTCTCTCTCTACGTGTTCATGATATTACTTTCTCTCTCTCTCTCTGCCACTTTTCTATTCTGACTTAGTCACACTCTCTACCTGACTTCATTCTGGTCTTCTTTGGCCTCTTAAATGAGGACTCCCTTCAGAGCTTAGTGGTGGCTGTTTGCTCTTTCTCTTCTCTGTCACTCACTCCCGTGGCTGCAGTGGGTCGTGGCTTCGATATCGGGTATCCCACTGCCATGGAAACGCAATAATCATATCTAAGATGGAACTGTTTCCCCACAGAGAGTGAATTTTCTTAGCTCTGGGTTAAAAACTTGGGAGTCACGATAAACGTGTTTTTCTCTCTCAGTTTATGCATTTCAGGTTCTCCTGACTCTGTCTCTGCAAAATCTTTCGCATCTGCTTTCTCCTTTCCATTTCAGTGTTGATATCATTGGGGCTCTGCCACCTCTTACGTGAACCCCACACTTGGTTACTTTGCTTCTTTCATCATCTGTCTCTGTCTCCTACTAATTATGGCCAAGTGAGGATTTTTAATGCACTGTTTCTGCAGACATTTTCCCAGTGATATTCAAAATCTTCTGAAGATGCAAACCCTTTCGCCTGTGGCAGAAAGCCCCATTGGCCCGGCCTCTTCCTACCTTGGATCACACCAGTACTTGTTATGGAGGTGGGAGGGAAGTTATATGCTATCAGAACTAAAAGATGTAGCTTTGGAGCCCTCAGACCTTTGCTTCTGAATAACCCTGCCACTCGCCAGCAGTGTGACTTTGCATGGGGTACTTCACTTGATGCCTCCTTTGGAAATGGGGCTAAGGGTCCCTTCTAATAGGATAATTGTATGGGGAAATGAATGAACTTTAAAAGCATATAAAAAGTATTCCTTAAATGACATTTATGGGTCTTCTCTCATCAAGGCTCATTTTCTCACCTATTTGGCATTGGCTCCGCCTGCACTGCCTGTCCTCTTTACCCCCTCTTCCTTCTTCTTCTTCTTTTTTTTTGTTTTGCAGTTTTAGTTTTTATTTTCTCTTTTAACTTTTATTTTATATTGGAGTATAGCTGATTTACAATGTTGTGTTAGTTTCAGGTGTACAGCAAAGTGATTTAGTTAGACATATACCTATTCTTTTTCAGATTGTTTTCCCATATAGGTTATTACCGAGTATTGAGCAGAGTTCCCTGTGCTATCCAGTAGGTCCTTGTTGAGAATCAATTTTACATAGATAATCTTTCCTTCTCTCCCAGTCATATTGAATAATTCTACCTATCCTTCAAGGCTTCGCTCATATGCTACCTTCTCCATGAATAATTCTTCAATAAATTTGCCCACCACAGATCCCTCCTTCTTCTGACCTATATTATTTATAAATTATGCATTCCTGTCTTTTATCTCTTGTCACATCCTATTTTGTATTACCGCTAACTGTATTTATGTCTTCTCTTCCCTCCTAGATTGTAAGGTCTTGTGGTCAGGGACCGTATTCTCTTTGTCTTTGCTAAAATACTGTATGCCACCATGCTTTGTCCATTATAGATGTTCTATTAATATTTATTGAGTAAATGATTGAGTAGCATATTAGATCTCTCTCTCTCCAATGCCAGATTTATAATTTATTTTTTAACATAAGGAAATATTTCCTTTAAAGCCCTAAAAGATTCAGGAACCTCCACATCACTATGTCTTTTTTCCCCATCTTTAGAAATGTATTTTTTGGATTCATCCTTAGTCTAATTACTTAATTACTGTGGTTATTATGGTTAGAGTAGGAAATCAGCAGTATAATTAAAACATACATTAAAGTGTATATTTACTTGACCTTTAGTTAATAATGGTGAATTTATGTAGCCATAGATTTGTTTGGGTGCTTCCTCCTCCTCTTTCTCCTTCCTCGTCTTCCTGTTCTTCTTCTCCTCCTTCTCATTATTATTATTATCACTTTAATGAATTTACTGAAGCAATAATTTTATTTATTGTTTAATATTTTTTTTAAAAATTTATCTATTTGGCTGCGTCAGGTCTTAGTTGCGGCACGCGGGATCTTTCATTGCAGTGCACGGGCTTCTCTCTAGTTGTGGCCCGCGGGCTTAGTTGCCCCACAGCACGTGGGATCTTAGTTCCCCGACCAGGGTTCGAACTCACGTCCCCTGCATTGGAAGGCGGATTCTTAACCACTGGATCACGCGGGAAGTCCCTGAAGCAATAATTTTATATAAAAAAGGCCACATTGCAGCCTGTGAGACACAAGATGAGGCGAAATCTAACTGATTGGCACCGTCTTTAGTATTGTTGCCAAAGACATGAATATATAAAATTTAATGACATGTAATTAGTATGATTAGGCTGTAGTCATAGACTTTTCTCTTTTACAGATAAGGACCCTGAGTTCCATGGAGGTTAGGCGACCTTTCCTAAGGCCCATGGCATTTCCTTCCAGACCAGAGTCTGGAATCTGGTTTCACACACATCCCTCAGGAACTGAACTGGGTGATCCTAAAAGGGTGAAATGTGTGAAGACAATTTTACAAAGTAACATTGTCTTTAAGGTAGAATATGACCTATGTCTTAAAGGGCATACATGACTCCTGTTTGACTTAGGTACGTTAATTCCTGTTTCTGTACACATTATAGTTATGGATACGTCATGGCTTCCAGCATGAAGTTAATATACTTTACTGTGTCTTTAACCAACTAGTCTAAATGCTCACTGAATGAAAACTTTGACCATAAGGTATATCCTGGTTAAACATGTTACATATCTTTTGAATATAATTTAGCTATAATTTTAGTATGTATTTTTTAATTTAAAAAGAAAAGTCTGAATTCTTTAAACTGAAAACAAAAGAATATAACACAGTGATCCTTTTTTTAAAAAAAGTCGTTTTATTTTATTTTTATTTGGCTGCACCACATGGTATGTGGGAATCTTAGTTCCCTGACAAGGGATCGAACCTGGGCCCCGGCAGTGAAAGCACCAATTCCTAACCAGTGGACCGCCAGGGAATTCCCTAAAACAGTGATCCTTGACTAAAAGAGCTAAATAAACCCCTTCTGTCCACTATGCTGACCTTTCATTACTACTGAGTAAGTGTGTCTTTTTGAGTTTGGTTAATCAGTAGACAGGAGGCCAGTTAAGTCACTGTCTTTTCACTTTCTACCTTTCACTGTTGGATTCCAAAAGCAGGAATAATACTGTTTTGGAACTGATTCGTTTATTCATAATTCAAGGGAATTTAAGGAGCCTGAGGTACGCATCTCCATAGAAAAATAAAATTCAGCCTCAGATCTCCCCAATTGCTGGCCTAGCACCAACAGGCAACTTGTAACTGGATTCCTGTTTTATCATCCCTCCCCAACCCCCATTGTCTGTCTGCTCTGAAAATTGAAAGACTGCTGTCCAGTGGCTCTTGGACTTGGTTCTGCCTTCCAACCACTCCTCTCCCTTATTCCCCCACTCACTTTCCGATTTGTTTAACTATTTGTTTAACCACAGTTTAGTTTTGTCTGTTCTTAGGATTTCATATAAGTGGAGTCATACCATGTCTGGCTTCCTTCACTTTAAAATCGAGATGTAATTGACATATAACATTGTATTAGTTTCAGGTGTACAACATAATGACTTGAGATATATATATGACATATATCTATATTGACATGATTACCACAGTAAATCTTGATAACATCCATCACCACACATAGTTATAAATTTTTTTTCTTGCGATGAGAACTTTTAGGATCTACTCTCTTAGCAACTTTCAAATATGCAATTCAGTATGATTAAATGTAGTCACCATGTGCCGTCACATTACCAGGACTTATTTTCTTATAACTGGAAGTTTGTGCCTTTTGACCCCCTTCACCGATCTCTCCCACTCCCACCCCTGCCTCTGGTAACCACAAATCTGATCTCTGTTTCTATAAGTTCATTTTCTGTTTGTTTGTTTGTTTGTTTTAGATTCCACATATAACTGAGATCATACAGTATTTGCCTATCTCTGGCTGACTTATTTCACTTAACATGACGCCCTCAGGGTCGATCCATGTTGTTGCAAATGGCAGGATTTCCTTTTTTATGGCTGAATAATATTCCATGGTATATATTTTTGAGATCCGCCCTTGTTGCATACATCAGCAGCCCATCATTTTATTGCTGAACAGTACTCCGTTGTTTGAATATGCCATATTTTGTTCATCCATTCTCCTGTTACATGATATGCATTTTTGTCTAAGCCTAATTTCTGGCCGTATTTTATGTCCCTACCGTTATTCCCCCCACCTTTCCCATTATCCTCAAATGAATGTGCCTGTTTTAGTTGATTTTCCTGGAATATGGTTACCTCTGCATACACAGTTCTTTCTTCAGCTGAGGAGAGCTTTATTTTCCTTAATCTTTGATTATTGCTTGTATTCCACTGATTTTCTCTTCCTTCTAGTATCCTGGTTGCTCCTTAGTTGATACCCCATTCTCTGGTCCTCCGTGACTATTTCCTTTTTTCCTAATTTTCATTTCTTTACACCTTTCCTCTACGGTGAAAGATAGCTGTTCCATTTTTATTCTCTGCATCACTCATTTCCAGTAATGTCAGCTGTGCTTGTTCCTGCTGCCAACATGGGCTTTAATTTTGTATTTGTGTTCTCATTGTCATTGAGATCCTCCTTAATTTAACTTCTTTTTATATTGCGATTATTTCTTATATTATTTTATTATTTATCTGATTATTTTTATATTATATTTTTCTGTTCACCTTCTGCTGCCTTCATATGGAGGCAGTGTTTACTTGCACTTTCTTGAATATGCCAAACCAGTTCCTGAAAACTTATTTTGTATCATACCAGAGACAATATTCAGAAAGACTCTGAGAAAGAATTCCCCCCCATTTTAACATACTTTTTAACCAGTCCCATGTTGTTTTTTCCTGCTTTCCTCCCTTATTGTCCTCAGACAAGTGAGCTCCATGCAGAAGCAGAACGGCTGAGTGGACGGTCTTTTTGTTCCATTTCGTTTTTTCTCAGTCCTCTTGCTAAATCTTCAGCTGCAGGGCAGCCTGCAGGGTCCTGATGTACTTCCCAGTTCCAGCAGGTGTCAACTCTGCGTCCCTGGACTCTCTTGAGGTTGCTTCTCTCCCCGGCCCCTCTGCTATTTTTCCTTTATCACACAGTGTCATTCCAGCCCACAGCAGCTACGGTTCTTTCTCTTCTTGGCCTTTCTTCAGACAGCGCTTCTTAGAAAGCCCTCTGCCATCATCTGCTCCCTCCGCTTTCTGCCCATTTGCTTTCTGAGCTTTGTTGTATCTCTCTGGCCGTGAGAAGACAGAGAGAGGTAGTGGAAGGTGGGTGGGAGGATGGGGGAAACAATTTTCTGCTCCATCTCACAGCAGCTTCTCAGTGATGGAGAAGCACTTCTGTATAGGTCTTTGGTTGGTGAATACTCGGGGTCTCTGGGTTGGGGGCACATAGTGGAACCGCAGCAAGTATCTTCTGAACTGTGTTCACCTGGCCACTAGCTTGAAGTCAGCTTGAGGTTTGCCATGAGATGACAACTGAGGAGTTATTGCCTCTCCCCCAGCACTATCGGCTTTATAATTACTGACAGTTCATTGATGATTTGGGGTTTAGATGGTTTTCAACCTTAGTCTTCAATGAGATGGAGAGTGTTTTGCTTTGTTTTTGATCATTTTCAGTACCGTCATTAATATTTAGTGATAAGTTGGGAGGGGCATGCCTCAGAGCTACTAGCCAAGTGTCATTCTGAGAAAGACTCCGAGACTTACATCTTAAATGGTGACTTTAACTACCTGGGATTGCGTACTGTATACACCAACTGATTCACATTAATAGGATTACATTCAATTGGACAACTTATTATTTTGAGAAAACCTTCTAAACCAGATGCTTTACACATGATCAGCGAGGACATATTTTTGAAACTGTGTAGTCAGATGGGAGTCAGGAGTTACGGATGCTAAGCAGTTGGAAATATGTGGACCAACAGGCAGCATGTCCAGAACTCATGCTTTCTCATTGGAATGACCCCTAAACTCCACAGTCCAACCCAGAGACATGTGTTCTTTTTTTTTTTTAACATCTTTATTGGAGTATAATCGCTTTACACTGTTGTGTTAGTTTCTGCTGTACAACAAAGTGAATCAGCTATACGTATACATACATCCCCATATCCCCTCCCTCTTGTGTCTCCCTCCCACCCTCCCTATCCCACCCCTCTAGGTGGTCACAAAGCACCGAGCTGACCTCCCTGTGCTATGCGGCTGCTTCCCACTAGCTATCTATTTTACATTTGGTAGTGTATATATGTCCATGCCACTCTCTCACTTCGTCTCAGCTTACCCTTCCCCTCCCCGTGTCCTCAAGTCCATTCTCTGCGTCTGTGTCTTTATTCCTGTCCTGCCCCTAGGTTCTTCGTAACCTTTTTTTTTTTTAGATTCCATGTATGTATGTTAGCATACGATATTTGTTTTTCTTTCTGACTTACTTCACTCTGTATGAGAGACTCTAGGTCCATCCACCTCACTACAAATAACTCAATTTCATTTCTTTTTATGGCTGAGAAATATTCCATTGTATATATGTGCCACATCTTCTTTATCCATTCATCCCATGTCCTGGCTATTGTAAATAGAGCTGCAATGAACATTTTGGTACATGACTCTTTTTGAATTATGGTTTTCGCAGGGTATATGCCCAGTAGTGGGATTGCTGGGTCTTATGGTAGTTCTATTTTTAGTTTTTTAAGGAACCTCCGTACTGTTCTCTATCTCTCCATCTGTTTGAGACATGTGTTCTTGTTTATTAGTTTAAATAGTCCTCATGCATTAGCTGACATAGCTGATATTTAGATCCTCTTTTGCTTGACTTTCTTTTCTTGTGTGTATAGCACGTGGAGCGTGATCTTGAATCATTGTTAAAACTTTCCTTTGGTCTATTTTTAGAAATTGGTGTCTGCATTATTGGTCAATAGCAGATTTTGTGGTGGGCAAAATGAACTCTCTTGAATGCTTCTTAAGAGGTGGTGAGACTGTCAGCTCTCACTTGTTCAAAAATGTCAACTGTTTGATACAAACAAAGGCCATAAATTTGGCATTTTAACTCTTGTCTCCTGCAACTAGGTTTGAAGGTATTTACTAACCATTTCTTTCTTAGCCTCTTTTTATGTTAAACTTAGTTAAGTGTACAATAGTGTACTGGCATTAAAGACCACTGGTCTTGTTAATGTGCTTTTAATAGCAATTCAAAACTACCTTTGTTTTTTGTGTTTTAGCTTAACCCTGATTATCGAGATGCCCAAAATGAAGGAAAAAATGTGGTGAGTAGAATTGTTTTTTCCCCATCAAATACAAGCATATTATTTATATTTTATATGAACAAATTGAAAAGTTAGTAGAAAATTTGAAGACTAGGGCTCCGAGAGAAATTCTCCAAGTAGAGGCTGTGGATCGAAGATAAAAAGTAAATGATGATTTGGCTTAGATTATAAGAAGATGACCAGAAGTGGGTGTTTAGGGAGATTTCCAGCAACTTGGAGGCCTCTTATGATAGATCGCTGAAGGCAACTGGATTTGGGAGGTATGGTGGGTCTAGGTTTAGTTTTCAGAAGTTCATAGAAATTAGGAAGGAGGAATGGAATTGTGGCGTAATATTAAAATAGGACAACAGAACAATCCTTTTCAATTCAAAATAATTTGGTTTCTATTTATGGGGAGAAATTGAAGTGTTCAGTAACTAGATAATTCTAATTTCTAATAATCTACAGTGTGCTACTCAAAAAAAAATCGCAATCTTATTTTAAAGCCAGTTTCCATTAAAAATACTTATTATTATTTATCCTGCTTATCTCATCATAATTTGGAAAGAATATGACTTAACAATGACAACATGATTTAATTCAATGAAAAATTCATAGGGGAAGGGAGTTACCAGTGGGGATGGGGGTGGGTTATGGGTGAAACTGTATGGTGATAGATGGCAACTAGGCTTGTGGCGGTGATCACTTTGTAGTATATAAGATGTCGAATTGTTAATGTTGTACACCTGAAACTTACTAAAAAATTCAGAAATTCAGGATATTTTGATGTGATCCAAATAAAGCCTGGATGATGCGCTGGATATTTTTTTTTTTTTTTGGTGTTTGCTATTATCATTTGGTGTTTCCTATTATCAATCATTTTTATTATTGTTGTTATAGCAATATTTTTGATTACTCCTGCAGCTACTGTCCACTGCCCCATGGTGTCTACTGCCTTTTCTGTGTGTGACTCTCAGGAGGGCTGGATTTCTTTAAAAGCAATTTAGCCAGATATTTTGATATAAAATAGACACAGTCTATAATACAGTTTTGTTAGGAATTTTGCCATCCCTTTTGGAATGTGTAGGTATTATTACTGCATCACCCCCAATTCTGCTCTTTGATAGAAACAGTTGGAATGTTTCATTAAAATGACTACTGTTTTACATTGGCGCACAGATTTACGTTTTAGGAGGATATGGGGTAGATCGGTCAAAATAAGAATTTCTGGACCTGAGTCAATCCTGTTTGACTCCTCTCTCCATATGATTATCATGTTTACAATAGAAATAAGCTGAAGTATCAGGTCACTGACCCGGTGAAAACTTTAATTTGTGTCAAAATGTCTTTAAGTATAGAAGTAGGTTTGTTAGATCCATTGGATCTTTTATTTATGATTCAATTTTATCCGCCTGTGTGGGCTTTTCTCCCCCTGGTTTTCAAATAGCTGCACCAGGATTGTTGGGTCCTTACCTTCCTATGATTTAGGAAAATGCTATCAGTAGCCATGTTTAAAAAGCAAAGTGTGAATCATAGTTTCTTTGGTTCTTCCTATAAGCTTGTCGGTGGTCTCAATGGTTTCCAGCCAGAGACCACCAGGAAAATACCCATACAAGTGGTGTTTATAACTCACTGCACGTGCGTACACTGTGGGGCGCCGTGCTGCTTCTCAGGAAGAAGGGGTTAGAAAAAACGTCTTATAGGAACTGGGCTTGTGCGATTGATTTTGGGGAAGATTTAAAGAAGTGGGGCTTTGCTGTGGATGGGAATGCTGTTAGGAAGAGGAGGTATCTTAATACATTTTATCTGTGGGTAGGGCAGGCTAGATCTGTAATTGCTCTAAGAAGCAGCAGTCGCTCATATTCGCTAGAGGAGAAGAGAAGGATTGTCATTTTTTGTGGCTTGAACAACGTTCACAGTCTGTCAGTGTTCAGATATGGTTATGGAGTGGTGGTGTTTTGTCTTGATCCATTCCAGTCATGAAGTGACTTGTCTGGTGTTGCTGTTTTGTGAAATTGTCCGTACTCACCAGGAGAACACCATGGCCCAGCTCGAGTGTCAGGCCAGCTCCTAGCAACACCAAGGCCCGGCTCATGCACCAGGCCCGCTGTTGGATGTCGGGTCTGCTTTTCTCTTTGTCAAGGTTTATTTCTGTGATATTCTATGTGACTTCTTGAGCATGCTGTAGAGACAGCGGAGCTCTACTGTAGCACCTCCATGAACTTGTGTAGCCTTGGACAAGTCAGATAGCTTTCCTGAGACTCAGTTTCTTCACCTGTCTGATAGGATGAGGATGTTTGCCCTACATGTCTCACCTGCGTGCCATGGGGATAAAATGCCAGCAGACAAATGGAAAACACTCTGAATAAAAGATGTTAGTAGGCTAAAAATGTAAGTTGTTTCTATTAAAAGGTCATCATATCAAAGCTTCAAATTGTGCAATTGAATTAAATCTCTGGCTCATCTCTTTTTGGCTACATACCATTTGGAGATGCTACTGATGATTCTGGGCAGAGCTGAGTGGGAAAATATAGTGAATGAAGGTTTATGGAGCAGCACAGAGCATATAAATAAGTAATAAATCCATGGTGAAGTTTACTCTTTGTGTTAATCAAGCTTTTGATTAGACTTGCTAAATTTTTTTCCTTTGTATTCTGAAATACAGTTTCTTTATCCTCCTCTAAAGGTGAGAAACACTGTGTAAGCAGTGTTACTAGCAATACTTTAATTGCATACAACATAGGTGGGTTTGCTTTTGCTGTAGAATTTTATGACTGGATCTCATCTGTCATCTCAGAGACATATCCAGCTGGAGACATCTGATTTCTTCTCTCTAAAACCCCTAGCTTGAAAGTGAATAAAACTGAGAATATGTAACAGTAAAGCTAACAATATGGCTTCTCATTTTATACACCATTTACCATCTAGCAATAATGATGTTTCCGTCTAAAAGAGAAAACAGAGGAGCGTTTAGAGTGTAGCCTGTGAAAAATGAAATCAGTTTCCCAAAACAATGCTATCTCACCTCACATCTGGGTTCCAGTAACACTGAGTTCCCTGTGACCATGCTAATTATTTTCTTTCCTAATTTTCCCTATGTTGTCTATTTAATATCCAGTTAATATTTTTCCTGTAATTTAGAAACCTTTATCAAATGTTGCCTTCCATTTTTGAAGTTTCAGAGGTTAATGGATGGTGCCGCTGAAATGAGGCAGAGTGTGTCAGAGCGCCCATTAAGACCCAAATAGCTGTATTTATTCTACAGAGAAGCCTGTTATTTCCAATCTTACAAATGTACAGCATCCACAGGGACCCTGTAAATATTGGAACTGTATCAAGCCCAGCTGGGAACCTGAAAGTCGTTAGTTTTTGCTCCGTGAAAACCGGCATCTTTTCAAATGGCTTTTTGAAGGAGATTTTTCTGGAATAACACCACCCATTTTAACATTACCTTATTTATGTGGAATGTGATCTGATTTTTCCAGGGAATGTCTTTTGTCTGTGCTGGGGATCCTCAGCCTCAGCAATACTGATATATTGATATTCGGGCCAGATCGTTCTTGGTTGTGGTCGGGCTGTTCTCTGCATTGTAGGATGTTTAGCAGCATCTCCGGACTCTACTCACTAGAGACCAGGAGTGGTCTCCCTGTTCTCCATCCCCCATCCCCCGCCCAAGTTGTGGCAACTAAAAGTGTTTCTGGAAATTGCCAAATGTCTCTGGGGAGCCAAACTCTCTCCCTTTGAGAACCAGCCGTCTTTGTGCAAAAACATACATTAAACACAGATGTTCTAGGAAGCATGAAACTTTGCTGAAATAGACTTGAAAATTCTATTCTGTAGAATTTTTCTTTTGTGGGAGGGTACCAGATTCTGAAAGAAGACCCGCAAATTTCTTTTGAGTTTTACTATGTATCCATCAGTGGTAAGGAAAAGATAAGGAAAAGAAAGGAAAGGAAAAGAGGATAAGGAAAAGAAAGAAAGAAAGGAAAAGAAAGAAAAAAGGGTCATATTGGGAATTAGTTTGAGAGCACCCGATTGTCGAGGAACCGTGGCAAGAGAAGAAGTGTTTGCAGCTTTAAATGGCAGGGCTGTGTCTGTTCCAGAAAGTCTGCAGGGAGAGCCCCAGAGGGTCTGGACCAAAACACAGATGCCTACACATCGTTATGCTGCCGTGGCCACAGGTCTGAATCGGCCCTGAAGACGCAGGCATTGTTTCTTACCGAACGTCTCTGGCTCCTCCCAGCAGAATTGATGTGTGATGTCTCTGCTGAAAATGCGGTGACTCACAAATGAGGCAACAGAGAAGGTGTAACAAGAGGCTCCCTGCTGTGCGCCGCGGGCCGGGTCCCCAGGAGCTAGAGAAGCTGGCGAGCCATTAGCATCCTCTGGCTTCTCATACGGGATTTTCGATTTGTATAATCTGCGAGGCTGTGTGCCTTTCCTTCCAAGTGAAAATGCTAGTCTTCTAAGAGCCCAGCAGACTAGGTTAACATTCTGCAGCCCAGCGTTCCCTAAATTGAGAGTGTTTTGGAGACTGAGATGCTGTTAAATTTAACACCTGTTTAAGCTCTGTTGTACCTTAATGTCTTTTCATGATGCAAAGAGGGAGGGCAGTGTGCTTCTGTAATTCTCTGCAGAGAACTAGTGTTTTGGGGTCTTTTTTCTTACTTAAAAAGAGATGTGGGTTCATAAACAAAAGCCGCAAGCACACAATTTTGAACAGAACTGCCTTCATATTTTAGAAATATAATATTAATTTTCTTGATATTGAAGCTTGATCCATTTATTTAAAAACTGTATACTTATAACTCATTATTCATATTTCATTATTTTAAAAAATCCAAGGGGCTGGCTTGAAGTTTACTGTCAAACTGCTATGACAGCTTGTTAAGCAAATTAACAGAGTACAAGAGATTAATAGCAGAATGTTTAAGACTCTAGCACTGTTTTAAAAAACTTCTAAATGTGTTAGAAGCTCTTATTCACACATAAACAATTGTTATGCTATTTATAAATGGAACTTATCTATTCATTAAAGCTTTTTTCCTCAAAGACCTAAGCAAATTATTTGGGGGTATATTCCACTTATCCTAGGTAATTAAAATTAAACCACAGGTCTTAAATAGTATGAGTAACTTAGAGTGACCTCTTTTAGCTAGCCCTAATAAGTGAGGTTTCTCTATGGAAAAGATTTTTTATTGTTCACTGTAAGAGTGTCAAAATAGAGAGGGCTTTGACTGTTCTTATAAGGATCCCACAAGGGAGATATTACCAAGGGGGATGGGGTAGGAGGGCAATCTCTTGGAACCTGAATCTGCTCGCCTTTAATAAGTCTAGAAAATTCATTTTATTAACTTTTCAAAAGGGGGAAAAGGACAGTGCATACAGGAGGATTGATTCCACTAAATGAATTCACAAATGACTGATGTATAAACCACAGTGCCAACTGTCAGTTGCTAAGCAGATCTAAATCCTTGGGTCAGTTAGTGCATTTTCCCTGAAGGAAAATCTATATCAAAAGCTAAATTATGATTAGAAGATTGGCGTGGAGAGCTCAGGAAATTAGATGACACACATGCCTTTCAGGGATATGGAATTCCTCCAGGAAAACTGGAATACTAATTTGTTTCATCTAGCCTAGCCTGCGGTGAGAGAAACCGTCAAATTCTTGTTCATTGGCTCTCCGTTTGTTTAGGTTACATGCTTACCTTCTGTTTAATAAAGCCTTTCTTCAAATATGGTTCAACGTAATTGATTAGATTTTATTTTCCTTAGCTGAAATCATATTTTAATTGTGCCTTTCTAATACTCCATTTAAATCACTTGTGCTCAAACCCCTGTGCCTACATATTCACAAAAATCCTTTGAGTTTTTTTCTACAGCTGACTGATCTTGTCCATTATTTCTGCATTCTTACATTCTGAAGCAATCTTCCCTCACATATATTAATAACACTCATTATGTTGGTGGTGCTTTCTTTTGGCTGCAATAGCATTGCCGAATCCAGAAAAGAGCTCTTTCATAATATTTCTTTGTGACTGTAACTCTTCTCGTCTATTTCTCCCCAAGTTTTCATGTTAAGATGTAATAAAAAACAAACTTCCTTTTCTTTCTTTTAGAATTAGCACTTCCTCTTCTTAAATCTCCCCCTTCCTCTTTCTCTGCCTTCTTCCTCATCATAGTGACTATTATCTTCAATTTCAGATGTCACCACCATTTTTACCATTGGGAAGGAGTTCATAGTTGCACATGGTATTCTACTGGGCCCTGTGTAAGAAGATTGTGTAGATCTTCTTAAGACCTTCTTGACTCAGTTATTTGGGGTCAGGCAGAAGTGTGATCCCTGTGTCACCATTACATTTCAGAGCCTCCATGGAAAACTGCTCCTTTGCTATCCATATCTTAGTATAACACCTGGATTTTCAGGTTGAGTTGCATGGCAGAGATCAACGCAACAACACACTTTTTTTTCATTGTTTTAGTTAGTTTGTTCATTCGTTTGTTCCTTCCCTCCCCCTCTATCTCCCCGTCTCCCCCATCTTCCCCCCTCCCCCCTCTCTTTTCTTTTCTTTCCTCCCTTCCTTCAGTAGCTTTATTGAGATATAATTCACATACCATAAGAATTCTCATGTTTAGAATTACAGATCAGTGGTTTTTAGTATATTCACAGAGCTGTAAAACCATAACCACTATCTAATTTTAGAACATTTTTACCACCCCCAAAAGAAAGCCTGTATCCACTAGCAGCCCCTGGCAACCTGGATCTACTGTCTCTATGAATTTGCCTTTCCTGGACATTTCATAGGTGGAATCATGCAATATATGGCCTTTATTTCATGGCTTCTTTCACTTAGCATAATGTTTTCAAGGTGCATGCAGGTTGTACCATGTATCTGTACTTCATTCCTTTCATGGCCAAATAATATTCCATTTGGTGCATGTACCGCATTTTGTTTATCCATCATTTGGATGATGGTTATTTCTACTTTCTGGCTTTTGTAAGTAAAGCTGCTATGAACATTCAGTGCAAGCTTCTGTGGGGTCATATACTTTCATTTCTCTTGGATAGATACCTAGAATTAGAATTGCTGGTTATATGTTTAACATTTTGAGGAACTGCCAAACTCTTCCTAAGTGGCTATACCAATTTGTGTTCCTCTAGCAATATATGAGTGTTACAATTTCTCCACATCTTAACGCTTGTTATTGTCTGTGTCTTTGACTATAACCATCCTAGTACATTTTCCTAATTAGTAATGATATTGAGCACCTTTGCCTGCGCTTCTTGGCCATTTGTATGTCTTCTATGGAGAAATGTTGTCACATCCTTTCCTCAATTTTTATTTATTTATCTATATTTATTTATTTATTTTTGGCTGTATTGGGTCTTTGTTGCTGTGCGTGGGCTTTCTCTAGTTGCGGTGAGTGGGGGCTACTCTTCGTTGTGGTGCACGGGCTTCTCATCGCGGTGGCTTCTCTTGTTGCGGAGCACGGGCTGTAGGTGCACGGGCTTCAGTAGTTGTGGCACGCAGACTCTGTAGTTGTGGCATGCAGGCTCTGTAGTTGTGGTTCTTGGACTCTAGAGTGCAGGCTCAGTAGTGGTGGTGCACAGGATTAGTTGCTCCGCGGCATGTGGGGTCTTCCCGGACCAGGGATCGAACCCGTGTCCCCTGCGCTGGCAGGCAGATTCTTAACCACTGCGCCACCAGCAAAGTCCCTTCTCAATTTTTAATTGGGTTATTTGTCTTTACAGCTATTCAGTTGTAAGTGTTCTTTATATATTCTGGATACAAGTCCATTATCAGATATATAATTTACAAATATTTTCTCTCAGACTATTGTTTTTAATAGACACTTTTTAAAGAGAGTTTTAGATCCATAGCAAAATCCAGTGGAAGGTACAGAGGGTTCCCACATACCCCTGCCAACACACAAGTACAGTCTACTATCAACATTCCTCACCAGAGGGGTACGTTTGTTACACTGGTAAACCTGCCTTGACACATCATTATCACCCAAAGTTCATAGTTTACATTAGGGTTCTCTCTCGGTGTTGTACATTCTGTCAGTTTGACAAAAGTATAATGATATGTATCCACCATTATAGGATCATACAGAATAGTTACACTGCCTTTAAAATCCTCTGTGTTTTTCCTATTCATCCCTCCCTCCCCCAATCCCTGGCAGTATATTCACAGTATATTTTTATTGTGTCCATAATTTTGCTTTTTCCAAATACCATATTTGGAATCACACAGTATGTAGCCTTTTCACATTGGCTTCTTTCAAGATGCATTTAAGGTTTCTTTGTGTCTTTTCATAACTTGATGGCTCATTTATTTTTAGTGCTGAATAACATTCCATTGTTTGGATGTCCCACAGTTTATTTACCTACTCACCTACTGAAAGATTTGGTTGCTTCTAAGTTTTGGTAGTTATGAATAAAGCTGCTGTGCAAGTTTTTGTGTGGACATAGCTTTTCAGTTCATTTCGGTAAATAACACGGAGCATGATTGCTGAATCATATGGTATGGAATGTGTTTTGTTTTGTGTAAAACCACTGAACTGTCTTCCATAGTGGCTGTACCATTTTGCATTCTCACCAGCAATGAATGAGAGTTCATGTTGCTCGTCATCCTCTTCAGCATTTGGTGTTGTCAGTTTTGGATTCTGGCCATTCAATAGGTGTATATGGTATCTCATTGTTTTGAGTGATATGTCATTAGAGAATTTGCTATTCCCTAATGACATTTGATGTTGAGCATCTTTTCATGTATATATTTACCCACCTGTATGTCATCTTTGATGAGGTGTCTGTTCAGGTCTTTTGCCCATTTAAAAATTGGATTATTTGTTTTATTATTATTGAATTTTAAGTGTTCTTTGTATATTTTGGACACCAGTTCGTTATCAAATATGTCTTTTGCAACAGTTTTCTCCAAGTCTGTGGTTCATCTTCTCATTCTTTTGAGAGTGTCTTTCACAGAGCAGAAGAAACCCGTTTTCATGAAAACCAGTTTACCAATTATTTCTTTCATGGAAATTGCCTTTGGTGTCATATTTTTCTTGTACACTACTATTTTTCTTCTAGTGTCCACACTCATTTCCCTTTCTCGTTCCCTCATTCCTACTTTCTCATTCCAGCTATTTCTCTTTCTTTAGACTCTTTCTCCCAACCCACTGTGAGAGTTGAAATATAGGAAATAAACAAAACTCTACAAAGGCTGTCTAAATTTCAGTAGGGAATAATTAAAGACTAATGTTTTCAAGACCCAAAGGAATAAATTCCAAGTTATAGTATTTCACTAGACTAGCTGCTGCCAGAGATTTATTTGGAAGAAGTCTTTTTAGCTCACAGATGATCTATAAAGATCCTTCCCAAGCTTGATATTCCATGAGCCTAAGCTGTTATGTTACCCGGGCAGCCTTCTTTCCTGACTTATTTGTCTGGCCAGAACACTCTTATTGGGTTATTTAAAGACACTTAGGTTTTCCTCTCTCAGGATGTGATGGTGTTTTTGCCCTTCAAAGA
Organism: Physeter macrocephalus; assembly: GCF_002837175.3. Lineage (NCBI taxonomy): Eukaryota > Metazoa > Chordata > Mammalia > Artiodactyla > Physeteridae > Physeter > Physeter macrocephalus. The sequence continues at coordinate 73,925,981 of NC_041219.1, read as the reverse complement.
CTGTTGTCTTTAGTTCACAGACTTCCATGCCCTCAACGCAGATCACTGTGAAATGGGTCTCCTGACCCATGAGAATTTTTTCAGAAGACCTAAAGCAGGTTCTTTTTTTAAAAATAAATTTATTTATTTTATTTATTTATTTTTGGCTGCATTGGGTATTCGTTGCTGCGCACAGGCTTTCTCCAGTTGTGGCGAGCGGGGCTACTCTTTGTTGCGGTGGGCGGGCTTCTCATTGCGGTGGCTTCTCATGTTGTGGAGCACGGGCTCTAGGCGTACGGGCTTCGGTAGTTGTGGCACGTGGGCTTCAGTAATTGTAGCGCACGGGCTCAGTAGTTGTGGCACACGGGCTTAGTTGCTCCGCGGCTTGTGAGATCTTCCCGGACCAGGGCTCGAACCCCTGTCCCCTGCATTGGCAGGCGGATTCTTAACCACTGCGCCACCAGGGAAGGATGTTCTTAACCGTGAGTTCATGCCTGCCCTTTGAGGAGTGACTCATTCAGTGCTTAAGGGCTGCAGACCAGGCCGCTGGCTTTGGTTAATTTGGACTGAGGCGTGGCTAGTTGAATATGGGGTTGAGCATTCACTGTAGCACCCACTGCTCCCCTTGCCTTCCTCTTCCCCCCTCCTTTTTCCCTTTTTATTCCCTCCTCTCCACCTCCTCTCCCTCCTTCCTCTCTCCCTCTTCTTCCCTCCCCCTTTTTCTACTCTGATCCTCCCCCCTCTCCATCCTCTTTCCTTCGCTCCTTCCCTCATCCTTCATCTCCTGTAGGTAACTGCACCCATGTCTTTATTTAAAGGAAATAATGCTCATCTTCCTCTCTGTGGTAAGATTAGTGAGAACAGTCAAGGGAATGGTTTTGGTATTGTGAGAACTTTTATATAAATTCAGAAGTGGGGTTTGCTTACTGCTTTTACATTTCCTTCTTTCCTATTTCCCTATACTCACTTCTAGTGTATAGTAAGTTAAGTATACCTTTTTCTGATGAATGAACATAGTTCATATTTGCTGGTAAGAAACAACTGTTATGGGGGTTAAACCACCTGGGGAGAGTTTTCCAGACCCCTGTCTTCATATAAGTCTGAACTTAGATCTCTGCAGAAAGCATATAAATCAAAGATGACAAGAGCTACCAGGTACTGCTAGCCTATGTGAGATTTAGCAGATAGCAATCCTGTTCCTTCTTAAGAACACTGGCAGTTCCTCTGCCCATTCACAGTTAACTGGTGCTACCAATTTGTGCACCATTTACAGAAGACACCAGCATGAAACTGCAAGCGTTTACTGATCCAAGGAAAATGATTTTCACAGTCTTGGGATGGAGCCTCAAGTGAATGTTTTGGAATGATCAGGTGTAGTATTTCATTGTCATGGCAGCCTTTAAAGAAATGCTTGTCTTTGGATATGGATGGCTTTCACTTGCCTTCGAGCATCCCTTCCCACCTATTTTCTTTCAACTGCCTGTGATGGTACAATGACAATTTTTCTCTCTCATTTTCAAATTTAATTTGATTTAATAATTATAATGTAAGTAATTATATTTATGTACTTTATTACCAAGCTTATGTTACATTTGCTGTATCATGTTTTGGTTTTCTTATACATCAGATTCTTCCATGGGACGCTGGAACTTGGGGAAGTTCGAGTGAAAATACATAATCAACTGTCTTGTGTTGTTTTCTGCTTAAAATGGTAGGAGTGTACTAGAAATATTGACTGAGTTTCACATCATCCTGAAGGCTTCTATTCCATTTGATTTCACGTTATATGCCATTATGGTATGTTCTGGGATCTAATGGAATGAGCCGATGAACTGAATGGGAATGTTGCTGTTGATTCCCCTTCCCTCCAAGTTAATATCCCAGTGATTTGGGGGAGTTAGGCAGGAACGCTGAAACACGTCCATGCTTACTCTTTAATTTATGAACGCTAGATGATTCAACACACCACTTCTTCTCTGTGTTTGTTTTAAATGTGGAATGGTCAAAATTACTACTGTGATAATAGGTTTAATACCAGGGAAGGGATCAGAACTATTGTGACTGTTAGTGCCTTGATAATTTGCCCAGGTCAAATCACCCCTCTGGAGTGTGTGACTTGTCACTGTTAATAATAATTACCTGAAAGGCTCTCAGGCCCGGTCTGCTCTTTCTGGATGATGTGAACTGGACATCACTATAATCCAATGAAGAAATAAATGCAGATTTAAAACTTATCTTCCAATTAATTGGAGAGCTTAGTAAGAAACATATAAAAGTAAAAAACCTTGTACTTCCTCAACAGAGAGATGGAGATCTTCCAACTTCAAAGAAGAAACGCCAGGCAGGGGAGAAGATCGTGTACACCTTGGTCTCAGTCCCACATGGAAATGACATCGCATCCCTTTTTGAACTGGATGCCACAACTCTTCAGAGAGCAGACTGCCTGGTCCCAAGGTAAAAAGAAAATATGGTTAAACAGTAGTGTTTCTCTGAATAATTTTACTGGCAGGTAAGGAATAAAAATCATAATCTTAGTGTAATTTTTGTGATATAAAGAGAGCAAGCATAAGTGAAGAACAGGGCTTCCCTGGTGGCGCAGTGGTTGCGCGTCCGCCTGCCGATGCAGGGGAACCGGGTTCGCGCCCCGGTCCGGGAGGATCCCACATGCCGCGGAGCGGCTGGGCCCGTGAGCCATGGCCGCTGAGCCTGCGCGTCCGGAGCCTGTGCTCCGC
>NC_041219.1:73906459-73923153 GCF_002837175.3 Physeter macrocephalus | reverse complement strand
GGAGAGGCCACAGCAGAGGGAGGCCCGCGTACCACAAAAAAAAAAAAAAAAAAAAAAAAAAAATAAGTGAAGAACAAGAGTTAAAAAAATCATTCCTCTTTTGTGAGTAGATTAACATAGTTTGTTTTATTCTTAAAAATAATTCAAATGTGCAGGACAAAAGAAATTCTGAAAAATTCCTAAGAATCATTTATTCTTATTACTTAAATGGCCTGTGGTTACTAAAATAAAAAATGATCTAGAAGCATTTCCATTAATAGTCATGGCATTTATTTTTATAATGTCAAATTTCAAATTTCATTCACTCATCATCCACTTGTTCATTTATTTAGTCATTCAGTCAACAAATCTTTTTTTAAAAATTTATTTATTTTATTTATTTGGCTGTGTTGGTTCTTAGTTGCAGCACTCCGGATCTTTGTTGTGGCATGTGGGATCTTTTGTTGTGGTGCACAGGCTCCTTGTTGTGGTGCATGGGGCTCCTTGTTGCGGCCCACGGGCTTCTCTCTAGTTGTGGCGCGGGCTCCAGAGTGCGCGGGGTGTTCCTTGTGGCATGCGGGCTTCTGTCTAGTTGTGGCAGGGGCTGCAGAGCGCGGGCTCAGTAGTTGCGGCACGTGGGCTTAGTTGCCTCACCGCATGTGGGATCTTAGTTCCCCGACCAGGGATCAAACCCGCGTCCCCTGCATTGGAAGGCGGATTCTTAAGCACTGGACCACCAGGGAAGTCCTTCCGTCAACAAACCTTTACTGAACATCAGTTCCATTCCAGGCATTGCCCTTGGCATTGAGAAGAAAACCATGAGCAAACTGGTTATGAACTTAAATTCAAATGGGAGTGGGAGGCAATAAACAAATAAACATAAAATATAAGGTCAGGTAATAAGAACGCTTTGAAGAAAAACTGAAGAGTATGGGGAGCTCTATTATGAGACCTCTTGATTTAGGACATTTGGGAAAAGATCTGAATGATTTGAAGGGTCAAATCCTCTCCATATGGGAGAAGTGTTTCAAGCAGCAGGAACACAAAGTGGAAGAATCTTGGGATTTGCTAGGTGTGCTGAAGGACCAGCTAAGAAACCAGTCGGCCCTCCGTGAGGGAGGGGAAAGGAGATTGTTAACGAGGGAGTCAGAACTTAACGTAAGAGAGTATTTTACATTCTTTCACTTGGATTTGATTATTTTAATTAAGATTTTTTTGTTTTGCCTAGAGCTGTCTACTTTCCAGCAATAGCACTCTGATGCGATCTCTAGATGCATAGAGGAGTTTTGCCCATATATTCAGGTCTAGTGGTATGGTTCTAAATTGTCCTTGGTACGGCATGATTGTCTCAGCCTTGGGCAGATGGCAGTGGTTAGGCTGAAGGTACCTGCTCAAAATGCAGACATTATTGTGTAGGTTACTTTCAGGGGAGGTAAAAAGTTGCTGTACTAACACTGCCAAGAAACACTGCTCCTTGGACTTCCTCGGCTGTTTCATGGCTGTTCTCATTCATGAGAAATGTAGCTGAGTCCACGGCCATACCACCCTGAATGGGCCCAGTGCTGTCTGATCTTGGAAGCTAAGCAGAGTCGGACCTGGTTTATACTCGGATGGTAGACATATAGCTGAATCTTGGCCTTATATGAGCCATCTCTCACTCTGTTGTACCAATAGAAGCCTGTAAAGAAATCCCCTCTGAAGGTTTGGCCTGATGCAGGTCTTTGACCTTCTCTTCTGAGTATTGCATCTTAATAAACCCTTACTCTGACTATTCATTTTAGATTTTAACTCAGCAAGAATAGAGTCCTTCTTGAACTCTAACCAAGAAAGTTTGCTTAGGGAAATGATAGAAAGATCTTACTCTAATGTGACTAGACCCAAGACAAACCCCTGAGCCTCACTTTCTATGGAAAGGTTCATCTATTAATGTTTCAGAACTGCTGAAGCCCTTCTCAGTATAGAACAGAATTTTGTATTAACATAGATTCATTTGTCATTAATTGTTTTAAAGCTAACACTAATTAACACTTAATAATGACTACTATTATAACTCTGGAGCACTTGCTGTGTGCTAAGCACTATGTCAGCTTCTTTATAAATGTCTTATTTAATGCTGGCAGCAACTCTTACAGATCAGGAACTAAGGACTTAGAGCAGTGCTTTTCAAGTTGGCTCTAAACTGGAGTCACCTGGGCAGCATTGCGCCCTCTCCATGCTCTGACCACACCAAGACCAGTAAAATCAGAGTCTTGGGGGCAGGATGCAGGCTTTACTTTAAAAAATCAGTACCCAGGTGATTCCAATGCGGGGTCCAATACTTCTCAAACTTTACACTCTGTAATCAGTGCTTCTCACACTTTAATGTGTACTGAACCACCTGGGCATCTGATGGCAGCTCAGATTCTGATCTGCTTGGTCTAGGGTGGGGTCTGAGGTCTGCATTTCTAACAGACCCTCAGATAATGCTGATGCTCCTGGATTGTGGGCTAGACTTTTAAGTATCAAGGGCTTGGAGCAGTGATTCCCAGCCTTTGGTGCACGTTGGAATACCTGGGGATCTTTAAAAAGTACTGATGCCTCCTCTTACTCCCAGACCTTCTGATTTAAACGGTGTGCGGTGCAACTTGGGCAATAGGGTTGTAAAAGCTTTCCAGGTGATTCTAATGTGTAGCCAAGTTGGAGAACCACTGGCTCAGTGTCATTAGGTTGATTGATCCTTGTCAAGCTCATGAAGTGGAATTTGATCGTGGATTGTGTGAACTCAAAATCTGTACTCTTAACCACTATGCTACTGTGCCTTCATATTTTAAGACATTCAGATTATGTCAAGATTTTAACAATGGATTTATGTGGTGTGGGTCCTAAAGAGTTATTCATTTCCAAAATTCATGGAAATTGCAGGCTATTATGCTCAAGTGTAGTCTCTTTAGCTTGGAACCCCGCCATCTAGGTTGACTCCATAAGCAGCTATAGAAGGTCCAGGAGTAAGAATAGGGGGGACGACACAGAGCTGAATAAGCTATGGCCCCACTTTCCAGATGCTTAAAATATCAATACAATGAGGAAGATAACTGAGTCCAAATGACATCTCCTATATAATTCCATGCAGAAGATAAGTGGTAAGACAGAGGTAATTCAGGATTGGACCTTTGCTGATTATTTGGACAAGGATTGGACCTTTGCTGTTTTAGATTTTTGAAACAATCTCTATTTCTTTTTTTGCACTTAATTTATTTGAAACTTCGTTCACGTCTTGCTAAAGCATTCTAATATTTCGTTCCAAGTGTGATAGGCGGTATAGTAGGCACCTCTGTGCAGGGCAGCAGAACATCTATTACAAACATACCGTGTTTCACAGCACTTTCCCCTGGAAGAGCAGACTCTATACTTTCTGGCGGCATTTTTTTTTAGTCCTGTGGGTATTATTTCCTCTAGAATATATATGTTCTTTTATTTTACCTGAGAGTCGACAAGGTGGATCTTTGTGGGGGTCTCTTTTAGAAACACCACGAGAGGGACCAGGTGTAGGACTACCACTGCATTCACCAGAATGGTCAGTTACCCATTCTCTAGCTAGTGCTAACAAAAATTGCTGTAAGACATTTTATTCAGTGCATTAACTCAATCTCGATTTTATCTACTTTTGTGAATGAGAAGAATCATGATGTTTGAGAATGAATCTCTTTCCCTGAAGTCCTTGGCGTTTTATTTGATTTTCTCTTATTGGCCTTAATGCTTTCTGCCTCATGTTATATGATTTATTTATCTTATCTTTCCTACTGAACTTTCAGCAACTTGAAGGCAGAGAACTTACCTCAGTGGTTTTCTTTTAATAGATACTTTATCCATTTTGTTAAAGAAATAATGATAATAGATTCACTAAAAATGATTATATTTGAGCTGGATGAAGCTCTAGCTGTCCTTTCTTATGCACTCTCTCTCAGTTCACGTACAGTTGATTCTTATTATTTCTGGAACATGAATTAGCAAATGCTGACCATTGCTTCTAAGGGAAATGCAGAGTTAGGTTCCTGCAAGCCTCTGGGCACAATATTTTTGTCAATCAATCAATACTCAACCTTATTTTATATGTGTTTTTGTTTAAAGACACCTTATTTAATATATATTGTTTCATTAGTGTTGAATTCACGGCCATCATCACTGTAACTCATGCCTGAATGAAGCATCTCTTATATGAGTTATTTTCTCCATAATGCACATCACAGCCTTGCTCTATAGGAACACAAGACAGCACTTCAGCACTATGCTTAGGACTGTTTTAAACAATGAATTCACTAATAATAGACGGTGAAAAACATGGCACCAAACAGACCACAAAAAGACACTTGTTGACAGTGTGAGAGCAGAAACAAGAAGGAAGAGCATCGCGTTGTTAGCCTCACTGGGAATGTGAGTGGCAGGGAATCAAACTTTTTGCCACTCCGTGTATGTCTGAGAATGACTTCCAAAGTGGCCCAAGTGTTGATTTTGGGGTTACGGATACATTTTTGTGAGTAGGCAAATTCACAGGTATGGAATCTGCGATTAATGAGGATCGACTGCACTATGTACTTTTACGTGCAGATGGTTAAACCACAAAAGGGACTACAATCAGACAGCAGTTTTAACTCAGATGGTTACACAGGCAGTGCTTCCTACCTTAGTATGCATCAGAATTGCCTGGAAAGGCTGGTAAAATTCTGTTGGATCTCACCCTCAGAGTTTCTGATTCAGTGGACTGGGATGGAGCCTCGGAATTTGCATTTCTAACTAGTTCTCAGGTGATGCTGATGTTGCTGGTCCAGGGACCAGATTTTGAGAACCACTGGTTTATGTAATAATACTGCATGCTTTGAAATAGCCTACGGTTCAGATATTCCCCTTAAACCAGACTGATCTACCCTTGAGTCAGTTACTAGTCTAAAACTATATTATATTCATATCATGTATGAAACTGGTAAATATGTTGACATGTAAGTGTGCTAATTTTTTATAATCTGTGTTTTTAATATATTTTGCTTTTAGGAATTCATACGTTCGGTTAAGACATTTATGTACAAACACGTGGGTAACCAGTACTAGCATCCCCATAGACACAGATGAAGAGAGGCCTGTTATGTTGAAGGTAAATGTTGCTGAGCATGGTTTACTTTTCAGCCAGATGGTGTGTGAATAGGATTAGGGGGTGACTGACATGTTCTTACAATTGAGCTTTACCAGTATTAGAGCTTATTGCAATTAATTTCATCAAGCACTCGTGCCTCCCACTTGCTTTAGGTAGCTGAACTTAGAGGCTTGACTGCAGCCAGGCTGTGATTCAGGATGATGCAGCAGAGATACCAAAAGAGTGGGAGCAGCATATAGAAAGGGAAGAAGATTCTAGGAGGGCATTTCCTCTCCTCTGTTGAAACTGAAGCAAAGAACATGTGTGAAAGGGATACATTTCTAGTCGGGCTTTGAAAACAAGGCAGGAAATGGGCACGGAAAATCTGTGTCCCTACAGCCTTTCACAGTGGACGATGCATGTAGGAATTACTGTGTTTGGAATCTCTACTCCTGTTTTGTATCTCTTAAACAGTACTAAGATGTGTTAGTAGTTGAAGAATATTACATAGTTATTTAGTAAAACAACTAATCTTAGTGGAAAAACACATTGCAGATCGGAACTTGCCAAACAAAAGAAGATAAAGAAGCTTTTGCCATTGTGTCTGTCCCGCTGTCTGAGGTCCGAGACTTAGACTTCGCCAATGACGCAAATAAAGTTCTGGCGACCACAGTTAAAAAGCTGGAAAACGGAACAATAACTCAGAATGAAAGGAGGTTAGTGACTTTTAAAATGACTTTTAAATCATAGAGTCAGCTGTCAACTCTTGCAGTAGACCTCAGGTGAATGAATGACTCTAAGGGAATATGTAGAATGGTCTCCATAGCAGCACACCTGCTTCTGAATGAGCAGATCCCAGTGAGTGAATGAAAATGATGACATTAAAATCTGGTGGAATATTTACTTTTTCCATTTTAGCTTGGCTGAACACAGTTGTTTTTAGTTACTTTCTGGTCTTTCCTTTTAAGTGTTTCATAAGAGGTGCCTTTTGCTGCACTTGATTGGATATTTGACTTGGGAGTTCTGAAGGTCCTAAAAGAGGTTTTATGTTTTTCTGTTCTTATTTATTCAAGATACATTTCTCTGCTCAAGTACCACAGAACAAGCATGTTATATAATACCAGCAAACAATCTGCAAAGTGTACCTCTCTGCCCTTGTAACTCCCTCAGAGAAACTGGATCTTTGATTCTTCAACTCTGGTTTTGGAAATAAGTGAGACAGAGAATGATACTGATAGCTATCAATCATTTCATCCCTAATTTACGTTGGTACCATGTTAGGCACCATGAAATAAATATATTTCTCTAGTCCTTCAAACAGTCCTGAGATGAACATTACTCCCATCTTACATAAAGGAAAATTGAAAGGTTAAGCAAATTAGGTAAAAGGCCACACAGTAAGTGGGGGATCTAATCATGTGTGGTTTTAAAGTCCATAGGTTTCCAACACACCAGAGCACAAACATTCTCTGTATTTCTCCACTTCATGGTCTGCTCCATATCTTTCAATTTGAACAAGAAAAAGCTATTTACCAATTTCCCAGGCATTCATATGTTGGAACTCTCATACACAGCTGGTGAGATGATAATTGGTATAAGCACTTTGGGACATAGTTTGACAGTAATGAGCAAAGTTAAAGAAGCAGTCTCTCCTCATGTAAGTGGAATCATGTAGTGTTTGCCCTTCTGTGACTGGCTCATTTCACTAAGCATAATGTCCTCCAGTTTTATCCACATTGTCACAAGTGACAGGATTTCCTTATTTTTTAAAGTTGAATAATATTCTTAAGATGGTTTTCTTGTGCAGACTGTCAAGATGATGAATGAAATAGGTGTGTACAGATGGGGAGGGAGGGTGCAGATTTCTGACATTAAAGTATTGACCTCCACATTTTGGTTCTCCTAATATCACAGCTGTGGGGAGTCAGAACTGAGAGAACAGCCGACTGCATGATTTGGTTCATTTTCTTAACTGCATATGTGATCTTCGGATGATAATAAAATAGATTATAGAAAAACTGAAAAAAAGTTGAATAATATTCTATCATAGGTGTATATTGCATTTTCTTTATGTATTCATCCATTGATGGACATTTAGTTTCCATATTTGGCTGTTGTTAATAACGTTCCAAAATAGTCTAACTCATAGAAACAGAGACTAGACTGGTGGTTGCCAGGGGCTGGGGGGAGGGAGAAATGAGTTCCTGTTTAACGGGTATGAAGTTTCATTTTTACAAGATGAAGATCGGCTGTACAACATTGTGCCTGTAGTTAACAATACTGTATTACGCACATAAAAATTTAAAACGGTAGATCTCATGTGTTCCTAACACACATGCACGCCTGTGCGCGCGCGCGCGCACGCACACACACACACACACACACACACACACACAGAAGCAAGTAGTCCATGACTTACCAATTCTGCTCCTAGGCTGAACATTCTTGAACATCTGTCCAAAAGAAGTTTCTATATGTGTGCACCAGGACACATTTAAGAATGTTCAGCCTTAGTCTAAATAACCCCAAACTGAAAACTGTTAAATGTCCATCACCAGTTGAATAGGTGAATACAGTTTTGGTATCATCATATGGTGGAATACATATATAACAATGAAAATACATGACCTACATCTATGTATAACTACATGGATAAATCTAATAAACTTTAGATTGAGTGAGAACAAGATACAAATGTATTCACTGTAAGATTATTTGTAAAGTTCAAAATCAAGCAAAATTGAACTCTTTGGGGTTTAAGAAATTGGCAGAACTATAAAGAAACGCAAGGAAAGAATTGTCACAGAAATCAGGATGGTGTTCTCGGGGGGAGGGAGTTGAGGAGACTTTTTCAATGTTCCACTTCCTGCTCTGCGTGGTGGCTTGATAAGGTTCACATGGTAAGCATTCCATAATGAAACACATATGTTTTATGAACTTTTAGATCTCTGTCTTACAATACAAAGGAACAGAAAAATCCAAGTTGCTTCCTTCCAGCCCTATCAATAGAAAAAGTCATAAATATGCAAACAAATGGAACAGTTATTTCTCAGCTTCCTCTGTTCTTACCTCTGTTTCCCCCCTAACAAACCTGCATTTGAAAACCACTCTTATGTATGCAATCGACCTCCAACCCCGTCGGGTGAAATGAATAAAGGCCACAAGCTGAAGCAAATGCTCCCCTGTTCTGGACGACAGATAATTAAATATCAGAACTAAATTGTGACAGGCAATGGAATCCCATGTGTAGATACCACTTTTTTTTATGTCTGTTATTTAGCTATTAACTCTGTTTTTGATGAATCTGTTTCTTTGTCTCTGTCATCGTCACATACGTGCAGAAATTTCCTCAGCCTCGCTAAAAAGTCTCCCTTGCTAAGTATTAAGGTGTTCCTTGAAGAAAAGGACAAATAAAGATTGGTTATGAGCACTCCGCCATTGCCGACTGTAACTCTTCTTCAGTTACTGCCGGAGAGAATCTTAACCTCTCGAGATGATTCTCAGGAAGGTGGTGGACCAGGACTGACCAGGGATCGTGCATTTTTATTCCCCCCTATTTTAGAGTGAAAAACATCGTAGCAAAAAGAAGGTCTTGCCTGAGAAATAGGAAGTTGCAATGATTGATCTTCATTTAGTAATTTCCAAAAAGCCACCTGCCATCAAAACTCATTCAAAGCTGCCTGTCAGTACAGGGGAGCTTATAGGCTTAGTTGAATGTGTTTATATCTCAGTTTTAGAATCTGATATAAAATTCTTTCTGAAAATTCCACACAACTCTGACTCCCCCCCGCCCCCAGAGAATGAAGTTATTATTAGAGATTCTTTTACTCAAAACCACGAAGAATGATACAAGGTCAAAGGGAACATGTTAGAATATAGGAGATCTGTCTGAAAATGCCTGTATTGTTCCAATCCTCCCTCCCCCACCTCCGCTCCCCTTTCATTCACCCCAGGAGTGGGCTCCGGAGGCACAGCTCCTGTGTTCTGCTCCAAGATCCTCAACCTCAGATATTTTTTTCTTGGAATTTTCTTCTGCATAGCTGCACCAACAAAATAGACAGTATTCGGAACACATTGGGGTGGGAGAGGAGAGAGGATGGAGGGGGGGTAACTCCGTTCAGAGCTGCAGGAGGTGAGTCATGCACCACGTTTTACCTCTGAGGGTACAGAAAAAGAGGTGGGGTTCCTCTGCTGCCTTTACAATGTTCAGTGTCCATTTGTTTTCAGTGTTTCTGAACTCCCGGTCCATGCCAGGCACTGGGTGCTGCAGCATGTGTACACACAGTGCCAATGCAGTGGTGAACAGCCCAGACCACAGCCAAGTCTTTCTGCAATTTGGGGGCTTGAGCACTGGTTCGAATTCCTCGTGATAGGATCCAGGATCTAGAGCAGGGGTCATCCAACATGTGATCACCAGATCAGATGTCCATCTGATTCAAAGTTAATATTTTCCTATAGCAGCATCATCTCCCCTTGAATTTTTATTTGCCTGATACTACTATCTTGACAACAGCTAACTTTTGTTTAGTGTTTGGCTAGATGTCTTTTTTTCAGTATGCATTTGTTTCAGATTTCCCAGTCATTTTGTTTTGTTAATGTCTCTTATGAGCGGCTGAGGGCTGGATTTTAAAAATCTAATCTGATAGTCTATTTGAATTTGCTAAAGTTTAATTACTTTGCATTTGATAAATAATGTGTTTGGACTTAATATCTATGGGTGTCTTATTTTGTTATTTCTTTCCTTGGTGTAGCTTTTTTTTCTTTTCCTCCACTTCTTTCTTGCTTTCTGTTAGATTGATGAAGTTTTTATTTTCTCCCTATTTTTCCTTTTCTTCTACTGGTTTAAAAGCTATAGATCATATTTCTATTCTTTCGCAAGTGCCCTTATGTTCTTGTCATACATTTCAACTATATATTCTTTCTTACAAAACTTGAAGATGTTAAATATTTCTTTCTTGCATGGGAGAAAAATGCCTCAATGCTTTAATTATACACTGACATTCTACCTCCCATCTTTTTTTGGAATAGTTGTCTAGAACCATAGTTCTGTGTTTATTCTTCAAATTACTTGTGTCACGTAAATTATGATGTATCACTTTTTATTACTGAAAATCCAGTTCCTAAAAAGTTCTTTTAGTTATTAATTATATTTCTTAATGTATTTTACCTCTTGTTCTGCTTGCTTTTATTTCTTGCATCTCACTCCTCTCTGGGTTCACTTTTCTTCTTGCTGAAATTTGTTCTTTAGTCTGTTCAATGAGGTTATAAATCTTATTAATCTTTATGTATGTGAGAATGTCTATTTTTCCTCCTCTCTTAAGTGATACTTTATGTATGTAATGCTAGCTTGACAATTCTTTTTTTAGTATTTGAAAGTTATAATTTAATTGTTTTCTATTATCTCTTGTTGCCATTAAGAATTGTTATTCTTTATTGGCATTTTTCTTTACTTTCTGATAATTTTGTAGATTTTTTTCCTTTGTCTTTGATGTCCTAAAGTTTCACTACAATATGTTTACAAGTAACTTTTGTTTTTCCCACTTGACATTTAGGGTATGCTTTTGATCAGAATACTTAAGTCTTCCTTCAATTCTGGAAAATTTTCAGCCATTTTCCTTCAGGTATTACTTCTTTGTCTTTTCCTCTTGTCTCTCTTCTGGAACTCCTATTAGGTGTATGTTGGATCCTCTTAATTCATCTTTATCTCTTAAATTTCCTTTTATAATTTGCCTTTTAGAATCTGTTGCTTTCTGGATTGATTTTTTTAATACTGTCTGTATTGTAAGTCACTACTTTTTCTTAGAATGTGTGTATAATAGTTTACCTTCATGAATTATTTTTTATTTAAATGATTTTAATTTTATTTCTCAGATTTCTATTGCTTCTTTTGCATAGCCACCTTTTCTTCATTTGTATCTGCCCTCTTTTATATATGTTGTCTTTTTTGGTATATAGTTATTTTCTTTATCTCTGAGAGTTGGAAATACTTATTTAAAAGTTATTTTGAAATTGTTCTGTTACTTGCATTTTGTTGGTAGCGAATTGGCCTCCTGATTTTTTAGTATGATGGTTGGCTTCCTTAATGTCAGTTTTTCTCATGTGCTTTGGAATTTAAATATGCAAGCTCTTCTTGGATGGGCCCTTTTTGCTTATCCTCTCTCTACATTCACTCATCTTTTTTATTAGTTTTATGGTTGCCTCCACCTGGCTTGCCTCAACAAGTCTGGAGCCAGATCTGATATTGAGGGCTGAGAGTTCATGTCTTATGGTAATTTGAGGTTTTAGCCATTGAGGTCACAGGTGGGTATGTCCAGTCCTGTCTGTGTGCTTCCTCTCTTTCCTCCTACCACTCACTGTACAGCTAGGACCCAAACAGGGATCACCACATTTTTAAGGTTCCTTTAAGAGATGGAGAAGCCCTGCTTTAGTCTCTGCTTTCTTGTCTTTAGTTTAATTCTTTATCACATGCTTTCAGTCCCTATTTTCTTGCCAGTACTGAATATTATCCTTGCTCATCACTGTCTTTCTTATTTTATTCCTGATCAACAAAGCTTTTTATTATGGTTTTAGGTATGCCTTTAAAAAATATATATTTCATCTCTCATTGCTGCAGATGATAAAAAAGTCACACAAAAATTTTTTAGTAAAAGCAGATTAATAAGATTGAGTGAGTTAGTAGGACCTAACCATCTCCCAGTATAGAATTGTAATTTGATCTAAACTGAAAAAAACATTTTGTCTGACACAGGTGGGATGCTTGATGTGAAAAGACAAAAGAATAAGGTTTCAACAGTTTCGGAGGTCAAAAGAGAAGACTAGTTTTCTTGGCTATCATCTCCTCAACATCAAGGGAGGTGGGCTCTGCAAATAAGGTTAATGTACAGTGATCCTCAGTCAAGACTGTTAATTTTCTTCATCATCACTCCATTAATTATGACGAATTTTTAGGCCATTTGGAGGAGTTTGAAGCAGAGTTATTTGTAGTTGCTTCCAAAGTTGCCCTTTCTTAGATGTCTAAACATCTGAATACAATATCCTCAAAACAGCAAGAGAAAAAGAACACTAATACTTTTAAAAAGAAAATGCAGATATATTTATGCTCAGACTGGACTTGTAGATTGAGCCACTAAGGTTCAACTTAATTTTAGTTTGTTGAAGAAATCTGAGCTCATAATAAATGTTTTATTATTTCTTTTAAGAATAACAGAATGATATAGAAGATATTGAGTCACAATTTCAAAAGAAATTCACACCACATTTTGATGCGTAGGAATCATGTTTTACATTTCTGTGGTTGCCCATAGAAGTTGTGTGAGTGAATCCTATTTGTTAGATGTGTTGTCAAAAAGAAATAGATTGGGTTAAAATTTTAAACAGGCACACAAGAAAACATAATATCTCTGGAATTTGGGGGTGGAGTTTATGATCCTTGGAAGTGTGCTGAAATTTGGATGTGGTGGCTAAATTCTGGATTATGGGTGTGTCCACTTAACTCCATTCCATTGCAGGAGGTAAATTGCAGGAGGTAAGATCAAGATGCTTCCTAACTGAATACATTCCACACTTTTCTAGAGTCGCTGAATCTCTTAAATTGTACTTTTCTTATTGATGTTATCACGATTGATCATGCTAATAACGGTGAATTATTATGCTAACGTATATGGATAAAGCTTATTTATTTATTGACGTATAGTAGATTTACAGTCTTGTGTTAGTTTCTAGTGTACAGCAAAGTGATTCAATTATACATAAATATACATATTCTTCTTCATATTCTTTTCCATTCCAGTTTATTACAGGATACTGAATATCATTCCCTGTGCTATACAATAAGACCTTATTGTTTATCTGTTTTATATATAGTAGTTTGTATCTGCTAATCCCAAACTCCTAATTTATCCATCCTCCACCCCCCTTTCCCCTTTGGTAACCGTAAGTCTGTTTTCTATGTCTCTGAGTCTGTTTCTATAAATAAGTTGTCAATAAGTTCATTTGTGTCATATTTTAGATTCCACATGTAAGTGATATCATATGGTATTTGTCTTTGTCTGACTTACTTCACTTATTATGATAATCTCCAGGTCCATCCATGTTGCTGCAAATGGCATTATTTCATTCTATTTTATGGCTGGGTAACATTCTATTGTATATATATACCGCATCTTCTTGGATAAAACATATTTCAGTATTTGTTGGATAGCTTTTCTTGTATCAAAAAATTCACATGTGGTGCGGCTCCCTGGTGGTCTAGTACCTGGGATCATAAAAAAATTCATATAGAAAATGAAAAATCACAGGAAGGAGGAAGAAGAAGGCTAAGGGAGGAACTGTTCTCCAGGCACCTTAGGTACTAGATGCCACTGAAGTTCAAGTAATTGTTAAAATAATAACTGAAATGTAGAATTTAAAGGTGAATATTAGTGTATGATTTTAGAATATTATGATTTTTATAGATCAGTTAATACTTTCAGAACAACTTAGAGCATCTGATTGCTTACTCTTGTCTCTCTCTGAAGTTCAATTAAGTTTTTCCTCTTTTGTACAGGGAGAAATTGAAATGTAGTGAACATTAAGAGATGTAGATTGATAAAAATAGAACTACCATACGACCCAGCAATCCCACTACTGGGCATATACCCTGAGAAAACCATAATTCAAAAAGAGTCATGTACCACAATGTTCATTGCAGCTCTATTTACAATAACCAGGACATGGAAGCAACCTATCTGTCCATCAACAGATGAATGGATAAAGAAGATGTGGCACATAAATACAATGGAATATTACTCAGCCATAAAAAGAAACGAAACAGAGTTATTTGTAGTGAGGTGGATGGACCTAGAGTCTGTCATGCAGAGTGAAGTAAGTCAGAAAGAGAAAAACAAATACCATATGCTAACACATATATAAGAAATCTAAAAAAAAAAAATGGTTCTGAAGAACCTAGGGACAGGACAGGAGTAAAGACGCAGACGTAGAAAATGGACTTGAGGACACGGGGAGGGGGAAGGGTAAGCTGGGGTGAAGTGAGAGAGTGGCGTGGACATAAATACAGTACCAAATGTAAAATAGATAACTAGTGGGAAGCAGCTGCATAGCACAGGGAGATCAGCTTGGTGCTTTGTGACCACCTAGAGGGGTGGGATAGGGAGGGTGGGAGGGGATGCAACAGGAAGGAGATACGGGGATATATGTATATGTATAGCTGATTCACTTTGTTATACAGCAGAAACTAACACACCATTGTAAAGCAATTATACTCCAAAAAAGATGTTAAAAAAGAAAAAGAAATGTAGTTTGAGTTAATAGTGAAAAAGAAAAGAATCTGAATTAAGAATTTAGTTTAGATCTCACAGCCCGTGTCCCACGCAGAGTCTCCGCAGGCAGCCCACTGCTGCCATCTTAAAGTGCTCATGCTGCCTTTTTACAATCTGAAGCGCCGCATGTGAGGCCTCTGTACGCGGCCCCCTGTGAGCACGTGAAACTAGACGAAGCACAAAGGAAAAGACATAAAAAGGAAGAACTACGATCCTGCAGCCTGTGGAACAAAAACCACATTCACAGAAAGACAAGATGAAAAGGCAGAGGGCTATGTACCAGATGAAGGAACAAGATAAAACCCCAGAAAAACAACTAAATGAAGTGGAGATAGGCAATCTTCCAGAAAAAGAATTCAGAATAATGATAGTGACGGTGATCCAGGACCTCAGAAAAAGAATGAGGCAGAGATCCAGAAAATGCAAGAAAAGTTTAACAAAATCTAGAAGAATTAAAGAACAAACAAACAGAGATGAACAGTACAATAACTGAAATGAAAACTACACTAGAAGGAATCAATAGCAGAATAACGGAGGCAGAAGAACGGATAAGTGACCTGGAAGACAAAATGGTGGAATTCACTGCTGCGGAATAGAATAAAGAAAAAAGAATGAAAAGAAATGAAGACAGCCTAAGAGGCCTCTAGGACAACATTAAACGCAACAACATTCGCATTATACGGGTCACAGAAGGAGAAGAGAGAGAGAAAGGACCAGCGAAATATTTGAAGAGATTGTAGTCAAAAACTTCCCTAACATGGGAAAGGAAATAGCCACCCAAGTCCAGGAAGCGCAGAGAGTCCCATACAGGGTAAACCCAAGGAGAAACATGCTGAGACACATAGTAATCAAACTGGCAAAAATTGGAGGCAAAGAAAAATTATTGAAAGCAGCAAGGGAAAAATGACAAATAACATAGAAGGGAACTCCCATAAGGTTAACAGCTGTTTTCTAAGCAGAAACTCTACAAGCCAGAAGGGAGTGGCATGATATACTTAAAGTGATGACGGGGAAGACCCTACAACCAACATTACTCTACCCAGCAAGAATCTCATTCAGATTCGATGGAGAAATCAAAAGCTTTACAGGCAAGCAAAAACTAAGAGATTACAGCACCACCAAACCAGCTCTACAACAAATGCTAAAGGAACTTCTCTAAGTGGCAAACACAAGAGAAAAAATGGACCTACAAAAACAAACCCAAAACAATTAAGAAAATGGTCATAGGAACATACATATTGATAATTACCTTAAACATGAATGGATTAAATGCTCCAACCACAAGACACAGGCTTGCTGAATGGATACAAAAACAAGACCCATATATATATGCTGATACAAGAGACCCACTTCAGACGTAGGGACACATACAGACTGAAAGTGAGGGGATGGAAAAAGATATTCCATGCAAAAGGAGATCAAAAGAAAGCTGGAGTAGCAATACTCATATCAGATAAAATAGACTTTAAAATAAAGAATGCTACAAGAGACAAGGAAGGACACTACATAATGATCAAGGGATCAATCCAAGAAGAAGATATAACAATTATAAATATATATACACCCAGCATAGGAGCACCCCAATACATAAGGCAACTGCTAACAGCTATAAAATAGGAAATCGACAGTAGCACAATAATAGTGCGGGATCTTAACACCTCACTTACACCAACTGACAGATCATCCAAAATGAAAATAAATAAGGAAACAGAAGCTTTAAATGACACAAAAGACCAGATAGATTTAATTGATATCTGTAAGACATCCTTCCAAAAACAGGAGATTACTCTTTCTTCTCAAGTACGCACGGAACATTCTCCAGGATAGATCACATCTGGGGTCACAAATCAAGTAAATTTAGGAAAATTGAAATCATATCAAGCATCTTTTCTGACCACAACGCTATGAGATTAGAAATCAATTACAGGGGAAAAAATCTGTAAAAAACACAAACACATGGAGGCTAAACAATACGTTACTGAATAACCAAGAGGTCACTGAAGTAGTCAAAGAGGAAATCAAAAAATACCTAGAGACAAATGACAATGAAAGCATGACGATCCAAAACCTATGGGATGCAGCAAAAGCAGTTGTAAGAGGGAAGTTTATAGCTATATAAGCCTAGCTCAAGAAAAAAGAAAAACCTCAAATAAAGAATCTAACGTTACACCTAAAGGAACTAGAGAAAGAAGAACAAACAAAACC
Organism: Physeter macrocephalus; assembly: GCF_002837175.3. Taxonomy (NCBI): domain Eukaryota; kingdom Metazoa; phylum Chordata; class Mammalia; order Artiodactyla; family Physeteridae; genus Physeter; species Physeter macrocephalus. The sequence continues at coordinate 73,906,548 of NC_041219.1, read as the reverse complement.
CAAAGTTAGCAGCAGGAAAGAAATCATAAAGGTTAGAGCAGAAATAAATGAAATAGAAACAAAGAAAACAATAACAAAGATCAATAAAA